>NW_009193671.1:0-27912 GCF_000690835.1 Fulmarus glacialis | reverse complement strand
GGCCGAGCGCAGCAGCCATCAGGGCCTGTCAATAGACGCTCACAGTTTAATCAGCGTATGTCCCTCCACAGAGCAAATCGATAGCATCTCATTGGGAGAAAATGAGATAAACAGTAGCCTTAATAGTGCTCCATTTCCCTGCAAATAGGAACCCCAATCCAGGCCTGCCTCCCAGGCGCAGGAGGAAAAGGCCCTTGGTTAAAGGACAGGCTCCGAGGTTGCCCCGCTCTCTGCCGTGCTGCATTTCATCCTGTTTCCCATCCCGACCGGCTCAGGGCAGCAAGAACGAGCAGACCCAGAAACAGCCGGGTCAGACACGGGAAGGGAAACCCGGCGGCAGTCCCGGCTCTGCCTGGCAGAGTGCTGGGTCTGCGGGGGGCTGTTCCCCTCCTCCCTCTGCATCCATAACCTGGAGGGTACGAGCTCACCGGCCCTCCTAAAGCATGTTGGAACCTCATCTCCAACACGCAGGCAGACACACAACGGGAGCGAACCACCACCTTCGCTCACCTGATGATGGGATCCACAGGCAAGCAGTCATGGCATGTTTGCACGCTCGGTGCCGCCCGCCCCAGCAGACACCCATGCGTGGTCTGTGCCGTCAGGACCTGGTGCTCCCATGCCGCCAACGTCTGGCTGCAGGCAGCTGCCCGCTTTCCAGGGCGAGGTAACCTGGCTCCCTGCCGCTGGTTTTCCCAGTTAGCTACTTCAGGACAAAAGCCATAAAAATTAGGATTTAGAGTTTATCCCCATACTCGTCTGCCTACAAATGCCTAGTTTCATTCTGAAAAAGGATCCTATGTCTCTTTCAGCTTCCTACATGTGGGGATCAGCAGCCCAGAGCCCGGGGAGAGCTCCCAGCGCAGGCGAGAGCTGCGGTTGCCTCGGCACCAGAGCCTGCCCTGCCAAAGTCCTGCTGAGGCCGGGGCTCCCACACACCGAAGGATTGTCTTCTCTTTCCATCTCAGTTATTTGCTTATTCCCTTGTTAAGCACATACCCTGAAGGGCTTGAAACGCTGGGCTCAATCTGGCAGAAGGCAAAGCCATCGCCCCATGAGGAGAGGAGGCGATCTTTCGGAGCGGGAGCCTGGAAGGACCCAGGGACAGAGGGGGCTGCTCCAGGATGGGGAGCGCGTCCCCAGGGCTGCAGCAGCTCAGAGGGCTGTGGCTGGGCACAGCCCACCTCTGCCCACCTCCACAGGACGCGCACCCCTTCTTCTGCCCATGCTGCGTCACGGCATGGCACACCACAGCCACGCTGGGTCACCGAAGTCGACACACCGACGTGCCCATCAGCTCCGTTGCTCCACCGTGCCCAGGCTTCCGTGCTGCACGTGGGGACGTGCGTGGGGCAGGTGCTCGCGGCACCGACCAGCACCATCACTCCCGAGCCTGGAAACGCATCTGACAGGGCCACAAAACTCCTGCGGGAGGAGAGGAGAGGAAAATCTGGCAGGCAGGAGGGAAGGTGGTTTAATGAAGTATCCAGTATTTTAAACCACCGAAGGATTAAAGCAAGGAAGGGATCTTCCACAAAAACTCAGTCATTAGCGAAGCCTGAGGGTAGATGCAATTGTTTTCTGTTTTTTCCACTCTATGATGACCCAGTTTTTCAATCTCATCAGCACCAGGCTTCAGTGTTAATTTTTAAATATGCTTGGGTAACTGAGGACATTAACTATTCATGATCTTATCTTCAATAGCTGTTGGTTCTCTGACACTGTGCCAGGGTTGAGATATACATAACGAACCAGGGAGAGCTGAACTTACCAGGGAAGGCAATAGCTGGTTTTTCCCGAGCATCTTGTCGGAACGATCACAGGATGGGGTGGGGTTTCACAACACTCGTGCTCTTGGAAAAATCAAGGCTTGTGGGGCAGGCTTGTATCTTTGAAGCCATCCCCCTGCAATTGCGGTGGCTTGAAAATACATGAGAGCACGCAAAAAGCTGGGAGTTGGGGAATGCTGCGGACGCTCTTGTGAATGCTTCAGCTCTGGTCCCTTAGGAAACCCCAACGCAGTTTACAAAGCTGGAGGTGGCAGGCAGCGCTGCTGTCCCCTGCCCAGCCAGGCACAGGAGGAATCCCTGGTTATCAGGCACATGAGCTGATAAATACAAAAGTCAAGAGCCTACATGCAGAGAAAGGGCAGCCCTTTAGCTCTTGCTATGAAGAGAGACGACAGAAGCAATGACATTTGCTTGCAGCCCGGCTTTGCTTTGTGGATGTTTCAGCGTAGGTCCTACAGACACGACACGCTGCCTTGTGGGGAGCCAGGCCACGAGGAATCAGGCACCACTGCCAAACGCATCGCACGTTGCCACAGAAAACCGGGCAGGGACCCAGGCGCCGGCCCCGCCCTCTCCCGCAGAGCCTGCTCCCACAGCTGCCAGCAAGGCGGGAGCCTCTGCGCGGGCTGGCTGGTGCTCCTGGGAGCTGCATCTGGGGATGCTCTCTGCCAAACTGGCCCCCTGGGCAGCCCCGGCTGCTACGGCCGGGAGAGGAAAGCCCTGCACTGGAGGCTATCATGTGCTGTGCTTCAACAGCAGCGTGCCAAGCCGGGTGACTAACCCTTGCATGTCAGGCTGCGCATACACCCAGCTCTCGTGAACCACTTTTCTTGGGTGCAAACTTCACTTGTCAGCAAGAACAGACGATGAGGCAGCTACAGGAGCTCGGGTTAACTTGGGAAAAGCTACATGGTGCTGCGAGCTGTGAACAGGTAAAACAGCGAAGTATACAAAACGGAGCACAGGAGAGCAAGGTGATTAATTATCAGAACGTGAACCAGGACAAGAATACAGTGATAGAGCAAGTTATTCAAAGGAATAAAAAACTTACGCTGGCTTTTAGAAGGGATGGTAGCTGGTAGGGTGGGAGGCATGCACCTCTGCCCTCCTGCAGCAGGTATGTGGGGGCACGCTCTCACCCACTCATTTATGCTGACAGTCTGTTGCCAGAAAGAAAATCTCTTTGGCACTTCAAAGGATGCGAATAGCAAGATGACAGCATCGGGAGCACAGCGATCTGCGAGTCTCTTGGCCCAGAGTCAACAGCACTGCTGGAGAATTACCCGCACATTTTCAGAAAAGGGTACAGGGTGTTTCCTACTGGAAAACTGAAATAAGAATCACAGAATCAGAGAATGGGTGAGGCTGGAAGGGACCTCTGGAGGTCACCTTGTCCAACCCTCTGCTCAAGCACGGGCACCTGGAGCCAGCTGCCCAGGAACATGTCCAGACAGCAAAGTTTACTGTATTTTTTTCCCTATGAAAATTAAATATCATAGAAGAAAAATGAATTATTTAATCTGCAAACTAACAAAGTTACACTGGATGCTCAATGTATATAGCATTTTATTGAATGAAGATATATTACAATAGACAAACATATATTACACATGCTATACAAAATATACATTCTTATGTGAAAAAAATATAAATAGACACTAGCAAATAGCAACAGGGAACGAGCAGCTTTGCTCATGCTGTCTTATGAACCCCCAGTTCCTGTACTGTTAGTACTTTGGCATTGATTGAAAAACTGTTCATGTTTACTGAAAACAGAACGGCTGCTCCGTCCTATCTGCACCTCCTGGAGGAAAGGGGCAAGAAGAGAGACCTCATTTTTTCTGCAAGTCTGCCTAGGAAGCTTTTCCACAATGCTAAGCACAGCAACATGTTCACCTACTTACAAGCTTCAGCTGTTTACAACCAGCTTATGGACTTTAAAGAGATACCATTGCTCATGGAAGGATGCAAATGTCCTAATTCATAATGGCAGTTTTTATAGGCCAGTATCTCACAGAAATGAGTGCAGCTTTAGCTCCTAAATGGCTTCAAGAGCTAGCACTTCAATTTGTTCTGGTGCAGACAGCATTAATTTTAAAGCCTTGGTCTTGGCCAAGCACATCTTACCTACCTAAAGGGAATTCAATCACACTAAGGAGTTGTGCCCAAAGTACATCTAAGGTCTGGACATCAGCAGCTGTACTGTGACAGAGCTGTATTAGCTCAAGTCCACAAAAGAAGGATGAAAGAAAAAGTAACAAGCATTTGCCAAATGGTGATGGGAGACAGAGCAGCAGTAGGGGGGCTATTTTCCCGCTAGTGGGAAATCGTGGCTCTGCACATGCCAAGCAGCACTCTGCCACAGCAGCCTGTGTGAATATCTGGAGAAAGCAGCAAGCAGCCCAGAAGGATGAGACTTTGCTGCTGCTGTAGTTTCATGACCTGACCTTTCTCATCTGGATTTAAACCTACAGTACTGGATTCCTGCAACAGAGATAACTTTGGATCGAAAATAACATCTTAAATGCTGTCTGGAAAGGAAAAGCCTGGAGGAAATAAAAACAGAAAGGAATGAACTTAAGATTCTTCTTTTAGCAGGTATGTTATTAAAACACTTCAGATGTCAGAGCCCAAAAAGAGTTTCACACACCTGTGTTTCTCTCTATTTTATCCAAAGGTCAAGGACAATTGGATCCTCTTCCTACTAAAGCTGCTGGCTACCAAAGCAACCACAGTTGCTTTGAGAGCATGGTAAGAGCCCTTGATAATATTTGCTCATTTGCATAGATCTGACTATTATTCATGCCCAAAGAGCTGTGGGAAAATAATCATTATTCCCAGCATTTCCTCACTCATTTACTCAAATAATCCACAGTCTCAAAAGTTTCAGCTGTGATTCTGCATGACTGCATTTGATACTTCAGTCACACACCCTTCTATCTAGGAATGGATCAACGGGAAGCGTTACATACCTCTCTTGCGTTGGTCCAAAAAGGTTTTTCTGTCTTTATAAAAATACACCAGCTGTTTTCATTTTAGTACATATCTAAATGTACTTGAAAAAATGCAACTAGGAAGAAAGCCCCTCGCTCTTCAGGCGTGCATATACAGCATAATGAAGCACTCCAGCGCTGAGCACAACATACCTGCTGAAAACCCATCACTGATGAGTCTCTAACCCCTGCTACACAAAGGCACATTTTCCCAGAAGAAAGAACTTTTCAGAAAGTCTTTATGATGTTCCTCCTCCTAATTTTGTCAGCCGCATTCCACTGTAACTAATGAAGTCTGCGTTTTCTCTGTCTCAGCAAGCACTAGATTTTCAATATTGAGTGGTTCCCTGCATATTGTTTAATTTCTCACCTGTCAAATATTTAAACATTTTGGCCACCCTGAGGTCTAGGGAACTATGAGAGAGTTCAACAGAGCAACAATTTTGCATGGTATTTTACGACAGAAAAGAACACAAGTGTTTTAAACTACATATGCCTCTTGGCTGTGCTGAGGAAACAGAAAATCCACAGTATAGTTTACTGAGTATTTATCAAATGATTTCCCAATTTGTCCGATGCTTTTCATCACAACATTCTTTTAAAAAGTTAACTGTCAGCTAGGAAAAACACATGGAGACCTCTCTGCAACATACACAATACAAAGGCTTTTTTAAAGATAAAAGCTTAGATAAACTTCTGAAGCAAACCACTCAAAACTCCCATCTTACAGCTATTTTACCAGATGACCAGAAGGAAACATTTGTATACTGTTCTTTTTGTTTGCTATTTACAAGAACTTCTGGGATGTTGGATACTACAGCCTGGAATACAGGTTAACACTGCTTGCTAATGTAGGGTCTGTTGCACTTTATGCTCTACTGGACAAGACTCTACTGGGTACCTAATATAGAGATTTAAGGACTCTCTCAACACTTAAACGGGTCAAACTTGGAATTCTGCTAATGTCATGAAATGGATCAGCTTGCAGTCAGGTCAGCCAGGCTTGATGCATAGAGAGTTGTATTAACAATGAAATTCATCAATATCACAGTTTCACCACATACCTATAGTAAATTAATTTCTTTCCAAAATGAAGACAGCTCTGTCCCCTCAGAAAGACGCATTCAGTCTCAGAAAAAAAAAAAACCCAAACCATATGGCTTGATATGCAGCTGTCAAGACTAACAGTATGGTACATACTTTGGCATAATAAAAAATATATTTACATTACAGCCAACACATTTATATGCTTAGTGTATACAAAATATTTATAAATGCAAATTTATTTACAACTAAAGTCCATTATTCATAGGAGAAAACAAGCCCCAAAGTTAGACTGGTAATAGACGCCTGCCAACAGTCTAAGGAACAAAAAGCTGGCCAAGAATTTTATGCTTACAATTACTGGGGAATTCCATGAGGAGGCCCTGAACATTTGTTTTCAAGCAGACAATGCAGTGTGAAATAGTTACGCATTCTTGAGAGATTTTCAAAGCATGCACCAACACAAAGGCTGCTTCCAACATTAGAAAATCCATGTTTTAATGCTATTCTTGTGGATATCACTAATCATCCATTTGTTCTGTTGCACATTCCCATTTTCCCATACACAGAAATCCAAGGAAAAAGGG
The DNA here is from genome assembly GCF_000690835.1 of Fulmarus glacialis. Classification (NCBI taxonomy): domain Eukaryota; kingdom Metazoa; phylum Chordata; class Aves; order Procellariiformes; family Procellariidae; genus Fulmarus; species Fulmarus glacialis. The sequence continues at coordinate 21,498 of NW_009193671.1, read as the reverse complement.
CATGTGCCACCTCCTCCTAGGGAGTCTGACTCTGTTTAGTCAGCCTGTAACTGTAGACACACGTACACAAGCATCTTTGGCCTTGGGGTTAGTCCTGAGGTAGTAAATACAAAAAGTCAGTTGATACGGATTTGCTTTCAAGACTTCCTTTTAGTGTCTTACGTGGTTTCACTATAGTCATGAATGTTCCGTGTCCTATTAAAATCAAAGTTATGTTCACGTAACCTGTGGCAAGGTCTGGGTGAAGCAGCTTGTTCCCGGTCACTGTCAATAATGCCCTCGCTTCGAAGAGGCCGTGGGGTCTCACGGGCTGACTGCTGATGCAGAAAGTGTGAGTGAGAGAGCGCTAGGTCTTTGTTTACTCCCCATAAAGGAATCTGAAAGGGTTCTAAGGAAGAAAAATTAGAAGATGAACAGGAGTGAGTTCATGATAAACACACTCAAATTTTAGACAGATTTGAGTTGTGCAACTCAGCAATTACAGTCTTTCCAAGGTTATTTTCTGGTTTTGAGAGCATATTTGACTGGATGCTCTCCTGTTTCAGCAACTAGTAACCAGAAACAACACACACAGTTTCAGTGTGAATTTTTAAAAAGGCTACCTGGAAGAAAGTCAACATAAAACCAATAAATTTAAAAAAAAATCTTTTGGAGTTCTTTGAAACTCAGGCCAGCTCAAACAGAAGGGCTATTTGAATTTCCTATGTGAAGCTTTAACTCTTGGCTAATAATTTCTTACCATGTGCATGTGAGTGCATGCAAGGGATCACATTCCACAAGCCTGAAGAGATGAACTGCAGATTAAGAAATACTATCTTTTTAACATCACCCTCTTCAACTCCTGGATACTGGATGCAAACTGAGAGCTAGTTCTCAGAACAGGTGGTTTATAAACAGATGAGTTACTCCACAAACTACGGTCACTTGAAGAATTAGCTGTGTATCAATAGTGAAGGATAGCACATGGAAGGCCAGAGTTATCACAGAATACAAAGCAACAAGAGGGAAAAGGGGACGCTTACCATTAATCTGCTGGGAGGAGATTTTCTTGTCATTTATTTTATCGTGGTTGGTAAGGAAGACAGACATGTCTCTGTCTGCCAAGAGATTATCAAGAGTACTGGTTTCATGCTGGGTGCGTGCTGTATACGTTTCCTTAGGCATCTGCACCATGAGATTAGGGAGAGTTTGATCCAGAGGGTCCTCTTCTGTGATGTAGGCATACGGACAGTACTCTCGTGTCCTGGAGTAGATGTTTGCATTGTCATAACAGTCTGAGCAGATTACCAATGGCGCTGCGCCACCTGACAAACATGATGGAAAAACAAAATACTCTCAAAGAGAATACGAATGCTTGATTTCCAGACTCTTTCATGTCTTAGCATGACCATGTATTACAGCGGCACAGTTTGAAGGGCCTTTATACAGTTAACATGGCAACAGAGTACTCGGCTTGACCATTTACTGAAGAAGTCACATAAGAAATGCTCTAGGTTCACCACCATCCAAATTCTCAATAGCACTGCCCTTCTGAGGCTGACCAGGGGAAAACCACAGACATGACTGAGATGTTTCCTCTCCTGTTTCAAGGGCAAAAGGGTTCCATGCAGGTCCAACCAGCTTGGATACCAGGCTGAAACAGCCCTGGAATCAAACCAGGATACCTATCCACATCAGCTTATGCTCTTGTACCCTGCATGCCCACACACCTCAGACCAGATGATAAAGTGGTCATTGAGACGAGCTGCTTCTCAACTCCTTCCTGATACAGACTTCAGTGTGGTAGGACTACAGACTAGAGGGAATGGATCACGGGACAGATGTGAAAACTTACACTGAAGGATCGCTTTTGAAAGCCAGCCTATATACGGATTGGATGGCTCCTCAGCATTTGGATGGTAAAAATAGCATCTCTATACACTCAATGACGCAAATATCCTGAAAAGCGTCCAAACAAGGTAGGGAAATAGCGTAGACCCTTTAGTTCTGACTGTAGCAAGCGGACTATATATCTGGCAGAGGCAGTCGTGTTATGCCAAGGACAAAAGGTACAGCAAGTCATCTTCCAGGCGAACTTTATTTCCACCTCTATTGCCTGGACTCTTGAGATGCCAAAGGAAAGAAACAGCATAAAAATCTACCTTGACATTTAACCTAGAAATTGTCTAATGGCATCCCCGCCTTGCTGAACAGATCACAAACCCTGAAGCAAAGAGCCTCTGGAGGACAGCAGTCATGACATCTACACACAAAGGCACTCATAGCAGCTGTGAGCCCAGACATTGCTGGACCAAAGATTAAACCAGGCACATGGAATGCAGAAGCCTTGATAGCAGAATATAAACAAACACTAGAAGAAAGACAGGAGATGCCTCAAACTCAGAACAATCAATAGAAATTCTTCTGAATTCTCCTCTAGGAAAAGTCACCTTTGACATTAATATGCAGTACTACCCTGCATTGTGCAATACTGCTGCCAGCTCTGAGGACTAGACTGTGCACTGGCATCGTGCTGAAACACAAGTAATACACGTGAGGGCTTTGCTTACCATCTGTGCCTTTATGCACGTAGCTACTGGCTGGAGGCATAAGCTGCTGATGGCTTCCTGCCTCTGAGTTACTGTAGCCTTCCTGAGGCTCTGACAGAGTTCCTTGGGAGGACAGATAGCTGGGAATGTCTGCAGGTAGGTTCATCTCCTCTGCAAGGCAGAATTAACATTGATGACGTTAACAGCTAAGCGTGAAGATTTCAAGGTAGCACCAACACTATTACCCACATTAACAAAAATGTCATTCAGAATTTCAATTCACATATAGTTTTCTTTTTTCTACCTCAGTGATTGAAAATCCATATAGCTAGTTCAGAACTAACAGGGCCAGAACAGAAATTTACACATATTACTCCATGTCCTGAAAACATTTGTAAGTTTATTCAAACATTTATTTCCAACTGATTTCCCTCAATGTAGAACAAATCTAGTGTATAAGGAATAAAATTAACACACTTTTGATATTTAAGAAAAACTCTAAAATGAAGGAATTTGAGCAAATCCCTGAAAAGATTTTAGAAGGAAATCTTCAGTTCTTCAATCTTATCATCTGTAATGAATCCAGAAATTTCACCACTCTTAACAAGTGTTTTCAATAAAAACCGGGCTGAAGACTTGCTTTTGCACTTTACCTGTATTAGTGATGCTGTAATCTTCACTCTTCCTTCTCATGTGGTAGATCACGATAACCCATACCAGGGAAGTTCCCACAACACAGCACACCACGACAATAATCACAATGCCTACTGTTGTCCAGCCATCCTCCTCATGGACAATACCACTCTGGGAAGAATCACAATTTGGGGAAGCCAGGACATTTAGGTAAATATGGCCACGCTCGGTGCCCAGTGTGTTGGACATAATGCACGTGTACTTCCCAGCATCCTCTAGTCCAGCATCCACAATGATAAGGAGTTGATTTGCCGCAGCAAAAAAATGCCGTTCTGTGACTGTCAAAGGGCCATCGTCTTTAGTCCAGTTGAGGCGAGGGGCAGGACTGCCACCAGCTATGCACTGCAAGACAGCAGTTTCACCTCGGGTTACCGTTCTGTCTTCCAGGGGCCTAACGAAGGAAGGCGTTTCTGTGACAGTGGAGGAAAAAAACCCATAAATTGTAAGATAACTTCATTGTGCAACACCAGGGTGTACTCCATGATATTTAAAAATCTCATCTTACAACCTGAACCTAAACTTGAGCAATGAAACACAGGATTCAGGAAATCCCGTGAGTTCAGCTCTTCTACGGATCACTGCAGCAAACACTGGTACAGCAAACATCCCCAAAATTATGCTAGCCACAGTCTGTTTTATGTATTCCAATTCTAAATTTGCCTATGACCATGTTAAAAATCAGTGTCTTCAAAAAATACTGCACTCTAGAAGGAACTGTCCTTCCATTATTACTTAGCATAGTTCATGTTACCTGCAACTAAATTTGTTCCACGACAACACAAATTATCTATCTAGTCTACACTGCTGGATTGAGATATGCCCCTCAGCTCTCTCCTGCAAAGATCATACTAACTTCACTGGTCAGCACTGTAGCTTAGCTTCTAAAGCTTCACTGTTCAAAAATCGTGTCAAGTGCTGCATTCAAATGCCCCAAAACCACGCTAAGCAGTTAGAGATGCTGTTCCAGAGGCAGCATCCTTTAAAATTACAGTTTGGGAGCGGGGGGAGCAACCATGGGGAAAAAAAGTCTTCTCTTGTTATTGCAAAATTCCATCTACAGCTAGAGGAAGAGGAAACTACGCTCTGTGTTTTAACTTCATTCTTTAGGACTTAAGCTTGTTACTTACAGGTAAGCTACACTAGCACCACAGAAGTGAAGTGATCCATATGCAAGCACAGATTAGCACACCACTTACCTAACACAGTCAGCGTGGCGTTTGCTGACAAACCACCTGCAATGTTTTGTGCCATACAGCTATAGATTCCCATGTCTTCTATTTTCACATTTGCAATAAAGAACACATCGTCCTCAGGCATGACGTGCATCCTCCTCTCTCTTGCAGCAGGGAAGTCTGTGCCACCATCTTTCTGCCAGGAGATCTGTGGAGTAGGGTGGCCCTCTGCAGCACACTCCAGCCGGGCCATCGCTCCAGTGCGGATGGTAAGATCCATGGGGGTTTTCAGGAAAGAAGGCAGCTCTGGATCAAAGGAGACTAGTTTCAGTATTTTCAGTACCAGGGAAAAAGCAGCAAAAGCTCCACAGCACAGAGAATATCTGAAAACAAACAAATCTGAAACACACCTGTAGTTCTCCCTAAGAGAGAGGGCCAGATTCTTCTGAAGAACTGCACAAATTTTCAGTGGTCATTTCTAAGAGCCTATCCTCCAAATTAAATACAGTATCTACAGTGTTCATTTAACATGATCTGAAGAACAACATTTCTCATGGGGAAGAGACAGGAAAAGGTTTAGCCTTCTTCCTAAGTCCTTTGTCACACTTTTTCTTCCCTTGTAATAGGGAAGGTGAACTTCCATCTCATCAGCCCAAGTCTGCATTCTCTCTTCTGGACAACCAAAAGCAACACAGGCACCTCTGCTCTCAGATACAATGGGGATCAGTGGTCTACTGACTGATGTGAACGTTGTCTTCTTACTTCCCTTCCCTCAAGCCAAAATAAACAGAATCATTATGGCTAAAAACAAAGGACTTCATAATTGATTTTTCAGAGTTTGTTTCCAGTCCCACAAGTTATTTTTAGTTGAATCTTCCCTAGCTTTACAAACACATGGGAAAGGTGCTTAGTTCTGAAGAGACAGCAGAGGGGGCTTTTAGTTTAAGAGACTTCTACCTCCATGTAACTAGATAAACAACTAATTGTGTTACAATGAAAGCATGAGAGCTATCTGCCCTTTTGAAAAGTGAACAGAAGGCTTTTCACCCACAGAAGAAAAAAAAAAAAAATCCCTCTTTCCTGCTTTGTAAAAAGATGTTTGATACTTCTAAATACCAGTGAGACAGTCTTGCAAGACTATTTTGGGCCAGCTCTAGTGAAAAAGAGACTTATAGCTATTTAAATAAAGCTTTAGGTTAAAAGTGTTTCTCCTTTGTTACCATGACTGCTTACCATTGACAGTCAGCTTGGCTTTGTTGGAATAATTGGAACCAAAGTGATTGGTGACGATGCACTGATACTTCCCTTCATCAGTGAAATTCACATTGAAAAGGTGCAGGACAGTGGTATACTCGACCACCTCGCTACTTTGCTGCTGATACCTGGCAAAATTCTCAACCTCTGCATCACACAATACTTCACTGTCTTTACGCCAGGCAGTGGACATGGGTGAATCACTGCTGCTCACAGCAGTGCAAGTCAGAGTCACATTCATGCCTCGCAGAGCAATTGTGGTCTCAGGATGCACTCTTATCTGCGGTTTAGGGAAATTATCTGAAAATAAAAGACCAAGATTAGTTGCTTTCCTCTTCAACTTGCAAGTAAATATTGCAAGAAAACTCACTCAAAAGACAATGTAAGCAGAAAGAAAGCTTTGGGAACAGATGGCTTGCTTGATGTGCACATATTCAGCTGTTTTCAGTTGGAAATCAAGCTGTGAAACAGGATTAGAACCACACATAGGCATACAGAATAAGTATTGAGAACAAACAGCATAGAAGCGTGGTCTTGAGCAGCGCCCTGCATTTTGTACAACTGTCTGGAACTTGCTATATTTAGATCATACACAAAAGCCATGCTCTGCTGAAGAGCTAGGCTATTTTACGAAGGACTGAGACTTATTTTCAGATAGTTTAAACATCTTGAAAAGCCTTTAAGTTCTACAAATACAAAGCATAGCAAGCTGGCAGTTCACTCTATCTCATCCCACTCAATGAGAGTTATTTCAATACCTATTATTTCAGCAAAGACATTCTCGTAGGCACACACAGTGTTCAGTGTCAGGCACCACCACCATTCTCCTAGAATGGAGAAGTGGGTGCTTGCACCTACATGATGATTATTGTAGCCTTTACCACCAAAAGAATGAAAGAATTGTGAACACACAAGTTAACACTTATCAGATTGCTCACCCAGAAAATGGAACACCAGACTATTTCCAGGCCTGCCACAGACTTCACACATGACTCTGGGCAAAGAGTCTCTCAGTTTTCCATCTCACAGTTCCGTTACAAAAATAAACAGGCTTATGTCTGAAACTGTGGTGGCAGAGACCAGATAAACATTACAGATACGGAGTATCAGAAAACGTGCCAGAGTATTAACTACTCTAGCCTTGCTGGTATGGACAAGAACCAATAAGGAAGTGTCAAACAGCCCTTCGAAAGCTAAAGGCATTCATAAGCAGGGAGAATGGAAGCATAATCAGTTTTTAACAGTAATCTAAATGAAAAACAATGCAATCTCACAGAATTGCTCCCTCGGGTTAGTTTCAGTGCTCAAATACAACAAAACAGAGCAAAGAGAAACAGAATTAAATCCCAAACTCCAAAGCAGACCCAGTGATGTACACAGGCCCACATGTGCATCATGGCCAAGATCAAGTACCTCCAGCCGTGCTTCAGCCTGATTTCAGAAAGGTACCTACACAGATTTGCGTTACCGTGTTTTTATATCAAAAGTCATTAAAGATACAAACCACAGACAAAGTCATCAGGGTCCACACTGAGAAGGCTTTGTCCTGCTAACCATTCAGGATGAGCACAGCTAACGTTTACAGCCTGCTGTAAATGGCTGTCAGTGAGCCACTGCGGCAGCCATTTCAACTGGCAATCACAAAGCAAGCTGCTAGTGTTCAAAATTCTGCAGAAACAAGGCAAAATAAAAGTGTGATTAAAGTTTAGTATTTCACATTCCTACATGTGATTTCCTGCAGCAAAACTTAAAGCATATATGTTCATAAATTTCAAGATTTACAGTATTCTTTTATGCCTATGGGTATTTATTATAAAATGTTAGCTATATATGCTATAAACAATCCAGAAAAACCTTCCCTTTATGTCAGCATTAAAACCTTACATTTCTTTTTAATTCTGAAGAAAATAACCTTGGATTTTCAACTTCTAAAAAAAATATGAAGCCTGTCTTTACAATTATCCCATCCCTCTCTAAAGCAATGAAAAGGAACATAACACTGCAGAGCAGTGAGTGTCTATGAGTGTCTATGAGTGTCTAAGTCTCAAACTCAACACACTTGCCATTACGAAATGAGTGTAAGCCTTAATATTCATTTTCATGCCAGCTAATAAATATTTAAGAATGAAAGTGATTTGTTTCTACAGGTATCTACTGCAGATTGTTTTCTCTGCTCCACAGAAAAACTGCGAACAGGAAGCAATGATGGGTCACATTACCACCTGCCTTCAAAGTTTCCTAAATATTATGTATGAGTATGACTGGCTGGAGGAAGTCCAGCACTTTAACAAGAAGTGATCTGCCACTAGATGAATCCTGTAGTGAGAGAGGAGAGGCACACAAACAAGCCAGGATTCCATCCTGCTCTTTGCCCATACATACCAACGATTCCTCACTCTTAAGATACATTAGAGAAGGCAATGAAAGTCTTATCTTTAACACCTAAAACGTGTCTCTGCCAGTGTCAAACTGGCAGATCTTGCAGACTAACAGTCCATCTGGCCAAGATTAACTCAGTGAATAACAGTTTTAAAACAGATTACACGATATTCAGAGATTTGACGTGACTGTGTTACAGTAGGATTAGTCTTGGGTGTGAATGTCACTTCACATTATAATACTTTAAATGTCTGAAGATCACAAGAGGCTCTAGCAGCTTAAGCATCTTCTGAGCAAGTAAAAATACTTGTCTAGCTGTGAATTTTAAAGCCTTTCCCTAGCCCCAAAACCAGGAAGACAAAACGTAGCGTTTGCTAACCCCCTGAAAGATTCCTGATGAATAATTTATTTTGTTCACTGTCTACGTGCTAGCATGTGCTGAGTTTGCTGCAAAATCATAAGATATGAAAAACTTAATGGTTTAGCACTGCAAGAAAAAATTATTTTCTACTAATTACAACTAAGGAAATGGAGGTGCAGATTTTATCAAACCTTAAATCCAAGTATACTGCTACCGATTTTGAGTCGATAAATTATCAGCATTGCTTTAAATATTTCATGATGAAAGCAGACAGTTCAGTCAACTTCAGCCAATCTTACAATGGTTGAAGGATTCTTTACAAGGTAGGACTTGTAAAGAATTTGTAAATAATTGTCATGAACTTACAGCTCCTTCAGATGAGCCTGGGCAAATGCATTTTCTTGGATGGACATTACTGCGTTGTTGCTTAAATCTCTGTAAGTTAAGCAAAGAGAATAATAATGGGTAAGTATGATTTCATAAGCTACCTTCAGTTAAATTCTTGAAAATTTGACAGAGCATACAAGACTGAAGTTGACAAATAATTAGAAGTTCTACAAGTAAAGTACTTACAGATGTTCAAGACCTTCAAGACCTGAGAATGCTTTTTTGGTAATTGACTTAATCTGGTTTCCTTGCAAGATTCTGAAAGACAAAGCACCCAAACCCAGAAACCAGTCTGAATGTCAACATGACTTCACAAATAAGACCCAAAAGAAGTTCCCTATGATGTTTAACTACATTTTTTCTAATTCCAGCTGAGCTAAAAGATCAAATACTATTTTTTGAGCTTAAAGGCTCAACTAATTTTCCCAAGAACAAGGTTTCTTTTCCATTCTTAACTTGGAGATTTGGGTTAGAGATGTGTCAGAAGATAATTTAAGTCAGCAGAACGAAACAATGATAAGTAGAACTTGGGAGTGGAGCAATAACTTCCTAATACCAATCTGCCACAATCCCATTAGCTCCTGAGACTGCACCCTCAATACTAAGCTACTTGTTATAAGCAATGTTTGTAGCTCCACAAGATGGAGCTTCCTACAAAGCACATGGCACTGGATAAAAAGTGCATAGTCTAAGTACTGAAAAGCTGTTAATTCAATAGTGTTTCATATTTGCTCAAAAATAATTTTTTTTTTTTAAATAAGCGCTAACTTTTACATAAACTAAAGAAGCACAAAAAGTGACAATCATCACACAGCAGGACTGGGCTATTCAATAATAAATGCAGTCAAATACTTATGCTTAATTTCCTCATATTGGTGCTGCAAGGTGATCCAGTGCTAGACAGATCCAATGCTCCTGACCATGGAACCCAAGCCTGTATCAAGAGGTTGTAGCACAGAAGTGGAAACACACTGAATACAGCTGCCAACTAGAAAGGCTTTCTGCCTTGTGTCATTGATTTACAATTACGTAATATTTTGCACTCTCCCTCTATACTCTGCGTGCCTGGCAAGTACTGTCATTCCAATGGTTTGTAATACATACAGTTTATCCAGCCTGCTGAGTCCCACAAATGCTTCATTTGCATCTTCTATGGCCCAGGAGATCTCATTGTTCCGCAAGTCCCTGCAGGAGAAGAGCCTTGTTATAAAGAAGCCTTGTAACATCATCATGACCACCGCTAGTGGCGAGCTAGGGAAGAGAACTTACTGTTATACAGGTCTGCTATGGTGTTCTGGCACAGTGTCACCTGGAAGGTCTCAAATCTTTTATAAAACTAAGCTTGTCAGATGATGAATATTCCATTTCAGAGATGCAAGAGAAAATAGAATTGTTCAAGATCAGTACCGCAGACAGAACCACAAACAAATTCTGCAGTACAACGTCTTGATGTGGTATTTAAGGAAAGACCCAGTCTGACTAGCGCTTGTCATGTGATGGACTATTTACCAGAAGCTGGGAGAGGCTCCTGAAGCAAGTTGGTTCATGTAAGTGAATTAACCAATACACTAGCAGCATTAATATTCCTGAGTAACAGGCTTATAATAGCATTAGCATATTAAGAGATTACACACAGGTTATAGTGTAAGGCTGCCAGGCACAAAGCAGTAGATTTTCAGAATGAAGTTGATATTCTGCTCACAAATCTCGTTACCAGCTAATGGGATTTCTGTTTGACCTCTTCACAGCACTTTGGCCCCTCACGCAGAAGAGTAGTCTAAACAGCAAAAGCAATATAGCAATGTGGTTCAGAGAGGATTAAATGCTTTTTAGAGAGAAGGGGAAATAAATTCAGTTGCATTTTTAGCCTGAATGGCATGGACTGAGCCAAGAGTTTCCATCAAAACCACAGTTTTCGTACCACTATGCACAGAAGTCCCTGCAAACAGGAGTGTGTTTAGAGGAAGATACACCAATGAAAAATAGTCTGTACTGCATTTTACCAGATATTATATGCATCAGCTTGATGGAATTTCCAATCAAGTCAACTGACACAGAAAGCGAACTACATATACAGACAATTGTATACATCATCTCATATAAACATTTCTTTCCTTGTGCTAATGGTGGAAAAATGAGGTATCTATCTTCCCTTGGGCAAGACTGTAAATCACATAAAATATCATCCTGGAAGAGAATGGGATCAACCTCCAGGACGCTGTCAGTGGTAACACATTCTTTTCTTATTTTTCTTACTTTGAAATATGGAAGTCTTGTTCTTAACACCATACAGCAGTCATTTCCACAATTAATATATATACATTTTGAAGTTTAGGACAAAAAAAAAAGAATTCCATGATGCACGCATCACAAGGTCTTAACAAATATGGCCTTGATACTTGCTTACATTAAGTATTTTCCTCTTTGAAAATTATTCAAGCTAAGGTTCTGGACATGGATGTGTTCTAATGAGAAGAATGACTAGATTAATAATATGCCAAATTTATTTCCAAGTTGCTAATTCTTGTGATTTGAAACTTGTTTCTAGAATTATCTCCAGGTCTGCTTCAGAATTTTAGATTGTGAATGCTAGAGAGGTATCAATGCCAAGCTACTCACAGTATTATGAAGTAAATAATGCAATAAGATGCAAAGTTCAAAACGTCAGTGCTATTCTTAGATACGCCTTTAATCCTACCTTGCTCTTATTACCTTGTAGTTAACATACAGTTTTTACAGTTTATTCTCGTTAATCAAAGCTACATTGCAGAATAGCGGCAGGAGCTGAACATACAGGAAAATATTTACGTCAGCCTTATCATTGAAACAACCAGTATACAAGCAACAATGGAACTAATCCGACAGCAACACGGTATCTCCTGTTGTTTGAAGTATTTTTACACTCCACTACTCAGACCACTCAGCAAAATGAGTGAGCAACCCAAAAGAAAAGCCCCTCATTGTGTGAGCTGAGGAGTTGGCTCCTCATGCTTGGCTGGCTGCGAATGCTTGGAGCCCTGTTAATCACCACTGCCCTCCATCCTGCACATTCCAACCCCAAAGCAAATGGCCAGCCTCTCAGCTGTTGATGCCCCTGAGGAGCCCACGAAAACCTACTAATTAATCTGCTCTTGTTCTTTTTCATGCTACTCTAAATCTAAGAAATTAGTTTTAATTATTTCATTAAAAGGTTGCATTAAGGTTAACAGAATATGACTGCTTACATAAATCTCTGGTGAGTTTGCTTATTTAAGCATTTATTTAATGAACTGACAGAGGGGTTATAAACTTTCACTCCTTTCTCAACTACCACTGTTTAGGATGATTACAACTGTTCAGATCTACTTGGGATACTTTTTTTTTTTTATTAAGAGCCAGGACTGAGTCTTTTCTTGTCAGAAATATCAAACAGCTGCAGCTGCTACGAAGGTCCTGCAAGAGCAGAGCTGTGCCTCTGACAGCAAGAAGTAATCCTACACCTCTCCCATACTCTATGCCTGTGACTTCAGCACACGAGCAGGGTGGGCTAAACCGTACCTTCTGCAACCAAAAGGATTCACCGCTTGGTTTCTGAGGTTCCAACCCTAACAAAACCATCTGGAATAAAGAGAGGTCCATTTGCTCCACAACTGGCATTTACGCAAGCTGACTATCCACACCTCCTCAGAACTGGTATGACACGCAGCTGGGCACTCAAGGTCACCAAGCCACTGTTTCTTATCACCACTAAAATTAAGTGGTTGGTTTGTTTGAGCTGGGCCAGAATTCTGTTACCTTGGCTGACCAAAAGATTATCAGCCTTGCCACACCTGCAGGCAGGACAGCACACAACAATGCCAAAACACTGGTCTCAGGCTTGCACAGTGCAATATTCATTGTCTTTACTTCCAAAAGCTTCACTGCATTAAACTGAGATTTTAACTAGCGGTTTTCTGTACTTACAAGGTTCGAAGATTTGTCAGACCTCTAAACACACCATCAGCAATGTGACTAATGCGATTGTCACCCAGGTTTAGTTTCTCCAATAAACCAAGTCCCACAAAGGCAGACTCCTTGAGGCGAGTTAGCTGGTTGTACGACAAGTCTCTGGAAACATTGAACATGCACTTTAAAGGCAAGTAGAGGGGGATTAATTATGAAGATACTATTGAACTTGATTAACTGTTGAGTTTTGATTAATTTCTCTAACAGAACACTTACAAAAATAAGTAAAATACACAGCATTACCATGGGCCTACCAAGGAAATTAAGTACTTCCTTTGGTAATTCATTCTTGCTACATATGTGCTATCCAATCTGTTACTGCAACACCACAAAATCCCCAATGAAAAGCAGTCCAGGACTTACAGCTCAGAAAGTCTTTGGCAGAACTCCCATGCATCTGGACTGATCCTGTTAATGGCATTCTGGCTAACATAGAGTTGTTGCAGTGTCCGCAGACCATACAGCCAGCCCTTGTTTACTTCTGTTAAGTTATTATGTTCCAGTTCTCTAAGGAATTAGAAGGAAAAACATTTGCCAAATAGATAATCAATGAAATATATATTTACAAAATTTCACCTTGTGGATCTCAAAATGATTTACTAACATTAAGCCTTAGGGAACCCAAAATGCACAATTATATTCATTCCACTGAAACAAAAAGAGTGAACAAAAGTATATGAAGAACAGAGTAACTCAACAACAGCTGCAGTGGTCCAGTGGCAGAAGCAAAACTGTAATCTCTGTTCTCAAAGATTATTTATTTTTAAAAAATCTTTTGCGAACACTGCATGGCACACCCCTGTGCTACCTCTGTCAAACAGTCACACAACAAAGAACCATCCCATGTTATGGGGAGCGCAAATGAAAACCAGCAAAAAGCAACCTACAGAGTCAAAGCATTCTTGATCACTGAGTGGGAAGAAGCTGGGGAGAGCGCCAATATCTTTCCACCTCTGAAGTAACCAGACATGATATCAAAATAATGGGAAAATACAGATCTGTAAACTCATTTCCTGTGATGCTCATCAGTATCTCAGCACAGCCTTGATGTAAGGGAAGCCACACAGGACATAACCCTCCACAGCTAGAGTCCCTAAAAGAAATTCCACGACTAGGCATACTCACAGTTCTTCTATATTACCCAGGCCAAAGAACGCTCCATCCATTAGTCTGCTAATCCCATTGCGCTGCATTTTCAAGGATTTTAAGGATTCCAGCCCTTGGAATGTAAGACTTTCCACTATTTTAATCCGGTTCCTTTTCAGTTCCCTTATATAAAGATAACATTCAAATATTAAGACATCTTTTGATAAGCACCACTTTGTGAAAGTCAAGAACACATACTGAGATGAACAACACAACTGTAAATGCTATGTTTTTTAGCTTTCAAGACTGCTACTTACAGAAACTGCACATGAGGCAATTTGAAGATCTTTGGTGGAATCACACTAATTCTATTTCTGTTCAGCTTTACCACCATTAGTGAGCTAGATAAGTTATCAAGACAGCCTGCTTCTAGAGTAGTTATTCTGTTGTTACTCAGATTCCTAGGAAAGGAAGAGGAAAAGAAGCCTTTCAGAACATGGAGAATTTTATGAACACAACTGCACAAGCACTTCACAGAGACCATTTTTTATTAGAACTCAAGTTCTTTGTGAAGTCACATCAGAAATCTGAATTCTGGTATACCAAACTATATCATTTTTCCCAAAGGAATCAGTGCTAGGAGCTGATTTTTACTGCATGCCTATGCTTCAGTCAGACATAGTCAAGACAACGTCAACAGCGATTTACTCAAAATGGGCAGAAATCACTCCATGTCCCTGTCGGATGAAGTACATGCACTTTGACAACAGCAGTTATTGTTTTCCATACTATTTGAGAAAATGCAATATAGGTTGCTATGAAAAGTATTTTATTTCAAGCACATTTGTATCTACGTTGAGCACTGTTATTCAAAGCCACGCAAGGCTGCCTACTTTAAGACAGTAAGTCAGATAGATGAGGTCTTCAACATCATTGTTGTAGAGCCAGGAATCCCAGACATAACAGATCACTCATACTTACAGGTACTTCAGTTGCATCCGTGGAAAAGAAGAAGCTTTAATTTCTGAGATAAGATTAGAACTAAGATCTAGATTTTCCAATGAAAGGTAAACTTGGAGTTGCTCAGCATTTATTTCTGGAATGGTATTGTGTACCCTGAAAAATACAGGCAACAAATATGATTATCAAAACATGCCATCCTTCAAGTTGCAGAGCTGAAAGAAGCTATAGGATTCTGTATAACAACATTATTAGCAAGCCTCTTAAATAGGACATGTAGCACACGCTTCAGAGTGTTAATTCCTAAAGCAATACTGAAAATCCAAGAGCTAT
This sequence comes from Fulmarus glacialis, assembly GCF_000690835.1. Lineage (NCBI taxonomy): Eukaryota > Metazoa > Chordata > Aves > Procellariiformes > Procellariidae > Fulmarus > Fulmarus glacialis. The sequence goes on along the minus strand of NW_009193671.1, from coordinate 6,361 downwards.
CTGCCACCTTGACATATGAATAGATTCAAATTCTGGGGCCTGTAGTTAGGCTGTTCCTTGTGGCATGTGTCATTCCTAGACTGAATCCCTCCCCTTCAAAGCTGCCTGCTTGGTTGACTGCATTTTATTGGTAATTTAGGGTGACTTGATTGTCTAACTGATTTGTATTTCTTTAAAGAGTGCTTACATATTCCCTAAAGCACTTTAGATGAGTAGTATTTCAAGACAAAAGAAGCTATGTTTTTCCTACAACTTGACAGCAGAACTCTAATACAATTCTCCCATTTGTTAAAAGAGAAAAAGGCAGACAAGCTATTACTTACAATGAGAGAAGAGTTATATTAGAAGTTGTTTCTCCAAAATATGGAATTTCACTTAGCTCATTGTAATTCATTTTCCTTAAAAAAAAAAAAAAAAATACTGGCACTTCAAAGAGAAGAAAAACCCGTCCGTACGCAGCAGAAATAACTCGTATCAAGAACACATTTAACAGTTTTGTTATGTCAATAATACTTAGTAGTTGATAAAAGATTCCCTAAGAGCTTAAATACTGATAATGTGAACAATTTAATAGCAAAGCACACTAGTTTTCACAATTCTCATTGATCCTATTACTTCTCTTTAACGTAGAATCAGCTATAGTCAAAACAAACATCTCATTTCTTTTTAAAAATATTGGTCTTTTAATCTTTTATGAAAAAGTTTTCTGCTCACAAAGCATCAGTTTTATACATAAAATGTGCTGCCAACACAGAGTGTCCATTTTTAATTAACTGGCACTGAATATTTCTACAAATCAGACCAGATATCTAGACATGCAATGAAATGTACTAATTGGAATTAAGTACAAAATCTTTAGAGTTTATCCACGTAAAAAAAACTTACACTTCTTGTAGTGTATGAACAGACAAATCAATGCTCCAGTTGGATGACAATAAGTGATTATGACTTAAATCCCTAGAGAACAAAGAGAAAAGTTATTCTAGCTCCTGGGATAAAAAAAAACATGTACGCTTTATGCAACCTAAAAGTTTTAAACCATATTTTTGATACATACAATTCCTCCTTCACCAAACGAAGAAGAGGTTCTAGAAGTGTTCTAGTGGTCACTCACAACAGAAGTCTAAACAGTTCTATTTCTGTTTGAATTGAATTTTGTTTAAAAGGCTTCTTGAAAGAAAGATCATACCTGAGCATTTTTCCTTTAAATCGTACCTTTATCTACAATACTAGCCTATCATAAAAAAGAAAAACTTTCCAGGGACACAAAAATAATTTCTTACAAAATGCCTGTGGTTGAGCTGTTTTCTGTAGCAACGATCCCCATTTTCTCAGCCTGCCCAGCTTTTCAAAGAAGCTGACTAGTCAAGGCAGGCTTATTTTAAAGGAACAACATACACACAATTACCAAACAAGCTGGAGGGGAGAGAAACATGAGGCTGGGAAGCTTATAGAAGGCATGCTTTACTGCCAGTTGGTTTTGCTTATAGGAAACAAATGCAGGAGTTGTACTGTTTCAATGGGCAAGAGAGTTGTTTTTAATGCCCATTGCTTTAACTTTAAAGCAGGATTTTACTTTGCCTTGGACTTGCTGCATAAGATGTTACAAGAAAAGCAAAACCACGTCCACTTCTGACAGTAACTCTTCGGGCATGGACTATCTCCATTTTGTGACATGAGTCAAACTATGACCAAAAAAAAAAAAAAAAAAAAAATCAGGTTTATGATGGAAACCTGGTTCTAGCCGTACCAGTGAGGACAGACAGATGCCACTCCAAACAGTGAAACCAACTCATCTTTTTGACGCCTTTCTGGCACGAGTCCAGAACAGAGATGAATCCCCAAAGCTTGCGCTGACAGCCTGAGCCGTTGAGTGTTGGAGCAGGCTGGCACCGCCACCGAGCTTGTGAAATATGACTGATACCCTCACCAGAGTCAGAAAACCGTTGTTAGGTACATATATAACTGAACACTGCCTATTAAACCAAAAAGTCTGCCTCTGCTAGCTAATTGTGCCTGTCAGCAAGGCATCACACTTCTCACTCCACTTCCAGTTCTGACATCGAGCAGAGAACCACAATGAGCTATTTTCAGCAAGAGCTGTTCGCCTTCTGGTGAGGTCCTGTATCACTGATTCTCTTTCATGATTACAGAAGTAACACAGTACGTATTTATTACGGCTAGTTTTAAGATCATCAGGCAGGCTGCAGCTATGCTGACACAGGAGACAAAATTATCCTTTAAGAACAAAACTACCATGTATCTTTTAAAAAGAATATTAAAATGTAATTGATCACAGTTAAAAATATTTCCACTGACAACCAGGCTCGGGCAGTCACAGCAGCCACACGCTTGTCTACTCTTGTGATAGCTTTGGGCCTGTGGCCGACTTCAACTACACTGAGGGTCGAACCTGTACAGACACGAAGCTGCCCAAAAGCCACAACTAGGGGAAAAAAAGAAACTGTACTGGTGCCCCTGGTGAAGAAGGGGTTGCAGTACAAATTTAATCCTCACCGAGTACCAGTAAGCATCCATTGGTGGGTGTTAATGCTGTCACAAGAACCCTCCACACAGGGAAGGCTTGCCAATAACCAGAAGACAACCTGAACAGGACCTGGTTTTATTCACCCCAGTGCTCACAGCACTACTGATACACTTTTGATCTGTAAGACCAGCGTCTATTGGGAGAGAGCAAGGACTTGACAGACTGTCCTTAACTTCCACTCAGGCTCAGCAATAAAGATACCGTTCTAGCAATGAATTATTAAAATCCTGGGTGTCATGGCAAGTCAGACGGTTGTTAATGTATTCTTTCAATTACATCAAGATGTAAATTATACAGATACAGCAGCAAACAGGTTTGCAAACAAGTATTTATTCCTACCATTAAAAAAAAAAAGAATCAAGGGAACCTGGAGAAGAGAACAATGCACATGCAGCCACTGAATGCCACTCCGCAGGCCTGCTCCCTCAATAAATATAATATTTATACAGCCAATCCTAAATGCCAGTAACACATAAAAACAATCGACTATGAACTGCTCCTAGAGCAGCCTTCCCACGTCAGGGGTGGCTGAGCACTCGGGACACCCTCTCGGGCTGCCTGGATCCACCCTGCCCACTGCTGCCGGAGCCTGGCTCAGCTCCGGGGCTCTGGGCAAGCTGAAGGAGCCCAGCATGGCCCGCGGGAGCCATCAGTCACGCTCAGCGGAGGGGGTAGCGAGTGGCAGCACTGATCCCAGAGGAAGAGTCTTTCCTGGATCTTTCAAACATGCAGGCACCCAGCCAGTGCTGAGGAGACTAATTTTGGTAGCAGTGGGTTTAACCAGACCGGGGAGTACTAAGCCACGCTATTTCCAAAGGACCTGAGCGCAACCCATGGAGGAAGAATGAGACAATGGACACAGAAGAAAATAACATACTCCTCAAGGTGTCCAGATACTACACTGATGAGCAAAACCATGCCATGGGTGCAGAGCCAGACCAACCTGTGTGTCAGGCATGGTTAGCGGGCACTGACAAAGATCTCGGGAGTCAGATTAACATGCAAAGAAAACAGAAACTTGATTTTTCTAAGGCCTTCAGGAAGAATATAATAGAATAGAGTATTTCAGTTGGAGGGGACCTACAACGATCAACTAGTCCAACTGCCTGACCACTTCAGGACTGGCCAAAAGTTAAAGTGAATTATTAAGGGCAATGTCCAAATGCCTCTTAAACACTGACAGGTATAGGGCCTGGTGATGAGGATCTGCTAACATTCAGGTATCCCCCTAGAAGCCTACTGTCTTAGTACTAAGTTAGAAAGTAAGATTTTAATTTAGAAAGCCCAGGAAAGTATTTTTCTATTATTACTCAGGTTTGGACTATAACAAAGTTTGCATCAACAGTAAGTCCTCTTTCAAGAAGTTGGGTACAGTTCATACTTAAAACAGTGCTGACATTATTTATATCTAGTTACTGTTACTGATGCTTTTCTTTTTGAAGTAGACTGACTGATCACTAAATCCAAAGTATTTTCTGTGTTTATAGAAAATTCAATCACACAGCTAAGATTTCTGCTATCATGCAGAACCCGATATAATTCCCTTCCTCTGAAAAAGCCCAAACCGAGGAACCCGTCATTTTAGAAGCACTTGCATTTTTACTGTGAGGCCCATGTTATGCAAGATAAGGAGCAAACATGCAAAATTTGTATTTTAGAGATTCATCTGGTATTGTATATAAAATCATCTAAACATTCATTTTGAGCTGAAGTGGTATTCATCTCTTAAGTAAATAAAACAGAACGCACACATCAAATTGATTACTGTATACTTAGTCCTGGAGAATGATCTTAATTCAGGACAACTGAGCATACCCGCTTCCTCCCCATGGCACTGTGCTGGTACAGCTGTTGATGCAGCCATTTGAGCTGAAAATACATAAGCTCACCCAAAAAACCTGTTGTGAACAGAACTAGCTGAACTAATTAACTGGTACCTAATCTACTTTTATTCACCATCTCCCTAGTTATCAGCACACATAAACACACTTTCAGGCACTAGAATACGACTGGAAGGCAGCGACCACCAGCATTGTGCTTCCCTTTCTCCCTACAGATGACTGCCCTACAAGCAAGGCTTGCATTCCTTGTTCTAAAGAATGTAATGTTAAGATGCAGACACATCAAAAAATATTCGCTCTTTGACTTCCCTACCCTTTTCATCACCTGCCAGGTTATCCACAAAACATATGTAATTTAGCAGGAAACATGAAGTTGCAGTTGCCTGAATACTTCCGTCACGAAAGAGAGTTCTGAAGGTGTTCTCCTGGCCTTATTAAAAACAAAAAACCAAAACAAAATAAAAAACCCCCCACACTGGAAGCATCACCTGCAAGTAATTTGAAATAGTAGGAAAAACAAGAATTTTTAGTCCTCAAAGTTAGGTGAAATGATATCACAGAACTGAGAGGAAAAAGCACATCAGGAACTTTTTCATGCAAGAAAAAATAAGCTTTGATTAATTTTGAACAGCTTGTATGCATTATAGCTCATTTAGATTCAGAACTGCTGGAGTAGTCCTAGTGAAGAAAAAATGTCACCCCCACACACACACTTCGTGTGCCAAAATCCTGAAAGCCACAACAGAGAACATACACTTAATTATTGTTTGCAGCACATGTCAGATTGCATAACGTAGCACCAGCACCGCTTCTTCCCCCTGCATTTTGTGCCAAGCACTTTTAAACACACCCTCTATCAGCTTGGCGAAAGATACTAGTATTTGTTGGAGCTTGAAAACCTGCTCTCCAAACAGCATGGATATTTCGCCTGTTAGCCACCTGATGAACTTCCAACTCACTTTTCCAGGCACTGATACCCTCCCTTACAAGTGCTAACATTAAGACATCCTCATACCTTTCTAAATGTGAAAGGTTTCACAGGCAAGTTAGTTGTACTTCTATATCGAAATACACATTTTCTCTTAAACATTTTCAATTGCTTACCATGCAGGGAAAGAAGAGAACTACAGAACCACGAAGGTGACAAGCTTCCTTAGACATGCCCAGTTTTTAACACAGATCAGACTCTTGAGTCCTGCTAGAGGAATTCTTGGAGTTAACTGAACATTGGTTTGTACATTTATACTATCTCCCAAACAGGCTTTTCTTCTTGGTCTGGACTACTGTTATTTCTATCAACTGGGAAACACGATCACACCAAGAGCGCCCGAGAACTCCTCTGTACACAAATCAGCATGTCTTCCATCCCAATACACTGCAGCTAAAGGTGGCAAACACAACGGTGACTATGACGATGACAGCCAGGGAAGGATAAAGGCGTATAGCACTCGACCCCATGTGAACGCTATGTAGCAGATTGTCTAATTCAACTTTTGAGAGCAGAGACTAAGGGTGGGCCATCAATTGTTTTGTTGTTTTGTGGGGGTTTTTTGAAAAACAGTGGCAGCAAATGTCAAGGGGAGTCGGCAATGGTTTTCCTCAGGGAAAAGGAGGGAGTCACTGAGTTGCAAAAGCAGCAAAGGGATGCAGAGGAAATCAGAAGCAGGAGGAACTGCCACAGCACACGGCTGAAGTCGGGGGCTGGAAGGAATACTTCTAGACACAGTCGAAGGGACTACGTCCTACAGCTTGACCTAAACAAACGTTAAGTCCTGTTGAGTGCTGGCTTTCCTGGCTGTCCCCAAACCTCTACTCGCCACAACCTGCTCCTGCTTCACGCTCCTCTCAAATGTTATCGTCACGTAGCAGGATGAGAAAAGCGTGAAACCTCTGCCTTGGCGGCCCCAAAGCACGGACCCTTCCTCCGGGCGGCTGCTGGGGCCGCGGCGCCAGACCCTCTTTCACCCCACGG
>NW_009193670.1:694-8028 GCF_000690835.1 Fulmarus glacialis | reverse complement strand
CGGGAGGCTGCGCTCACCCCACGAAGAGGGCGCGATCCGAAAATACCGAGCGAGTAGCCGCTCAGCCAGTGCATCATCAGAATTAGCAAGGCTGTGGTGGTTAGAGGAGTTTCTCATTTAACAGATGGTACCGTAGGAAAGAAAGTGTTTGCTGGGAGAAACTGTAATGACATACGTTTTTGCTCCCTCGTGTGACAATTCATTCCGGGTGTTCTTTTAGTTTAGCAGGGGTGCAGTATTTTAACTTGCTCGTCAGTAGCAAACAAATACCAAACTAAGCCCCAAGGCTTCTTCCTCTGAAAATGGGATTTTGTTATTCATTTAAAAAATGCTTATTCTGTCGTTGTTCCTTTCGCATGTAAAGTCAGTTTGAATACTGTTTGTTACTGATATTAGGGAATGTAAAGTTCTTCACTTAATGTTGAAAGCGGTGTGATTTAGTTCATTTCTTTCCCTGTGCTGTGAAATGAGGAAAGGTTTCAGAAACTGCTTCCCTATTCAGAGGGGCTTGTTGCTGTTTGCAAAGTTGTATAATTAAAATGATTAACTAATGGGGAAGGGGAATTTGAGGAGCTTTCTGTGAAACTGAACATCCCTTACGAAAATTCTGCTGCTTAGCATGTCACTGATGAAAGAATTGGGCTAAGTGAGGGCCAGTAAGGTGCTCTTGGTGGACAGCCTGTCTTAATTTTCATTAGACTGTTCCGATAGGTATTATTATTTTAATGACCTGACTTTTGACACTCTTATAGGCATGATTATCTTTGCATGTTGACTTAGATTTGGTGCAGTAGTCACAGAGATGAATATTCATGTAAGCTTAAATGTATTTTAAAGTAGTTAAAGACCCAGAACTTACCATCCCTGCTGTGTATATTCTTGATTCTGTTAATTACTGTTATTGCAGTGGAGACAGGAAGACTGCTGTGTGATTGTTTCCCTAGCTCTGCAACTCTTCCCCTCTCCCAAATGAAACACCCCCTCCAACAAGACAACCCCCCCAAACAATAACAATTGATCTGTGGGTTTCTGAAAGCCAGTCAGTGTGTGTGACTGGGATGTGACTTGTGCATGAATAAGCTGCTGTCCTGTCAGTTCCATTTTTATGAGTATGCAATAATGGGGAAAAAATGAATTCTCGAGTAGATGCCTTTTGCCTGCTGCACAAGACCATAGGAGAATGCAGCAGGAAAGAACAGCTTGTGTTACCTATGGTGACGACATAGTGAAAAATAAGGAGGGAAATTTTTGTGCGTGGCAACCTGACATTTTTCTCCTGTAATTAGATTTGAGCTGAAATAATACTAGGTATTTCAAAAATATTGTTCAAAATATCAGAGGCCTTCAAAATCTGAGTGTTAAAAATGCCTTTCCTTATGCTCTTGGAGTAATAATTTGTTTAGGAAGTGGCATTTGTGCTGCATTTTACTGTTACGACATTTTAATACTTCTCGTTATAGTTCCAGAGCTCATACAGATTAATGGATTTATTTCAGCATCCTAAACAGATAAGCATTCTTTGATAGTCAAAGCACATGCAGATAGAGTATATAAGCATATCCTTAGAATATATGCTGTGGTATAATTCCTGTAGAGTCTCAGTTGATTCTTCATTTCTTGTCCAGGTTTGAGCCCAACTACTGGAAATGAGAAAATTATTTGAGTGGCAGTGGGGTTACACATTAATTGTTTGGGAATGTCTAGTTAGCAGCTGCGGCGTTTCCACATAGTTACTTTTTTCTGCCTGAAGGGAAAAATAATCTTCTTTCTCCATGCATGTCTTCCCTTGAAAACTCTTATTTCTCCATTATTTGTTTAATCTAAGGAAATATCTTCCATTTTTTTTCTTTTTTTAATAAAGCGTGTCATCTTGCATTATAGGAAATCAGATATACTCATTCTCCCAGGACTTTGGGGAATAACAGAACTATGGAAAGAGATGTAGAAATACTTTTTTTTTTTTTTAGTTGAATTTAATTGAAAAAAAAAAAAAGAAGTATTAGTAATGCCCTAGGAAATTTTTGTGCAGAAGTGATTATTCTCTAAGGTAAATAGCTGAAGACAGTAGTCTAGGATTGTCAGCATTACCTATCAGCTGTTAATTTGCAGGAAGGTCTCTTAGCATTTGTTTTTGTGATGAGCTACTGTAACTTATTTCTTCTTCACCCTTTAGAGAGCTGCTGTTGTTTCTTAAGTTACTCTAGCAAAAATATTAAATTAAGCATATTATTGAAACACGTACGGGAAGTGACAACCTTACAGAAGCAAACAGTTACTGCTGACAAGCATGGTTGGGTGTCAGGTTAGCCCAAGATTGCTACATGTTCATGAATGGGTTCACTCAGGAGATACTGATACTTTTGTTTAATAAGGCCATTTGCTTAAATTTAGGATGGCTTCCTTGTCTACTGCGGCAGATATTCTTTAAGGTAGGGTGTCTTTCTTTGGTGTGTGAACTGTTGCCATCAGAGGCAGAAGGAGCAGTTTGGGATAGGCAAAGAATTGCATGTGCTCTGAAGCTCTTGGGGAAGACCTTCAAGTGTTCAAAAAAGACGTTGCTATCTTCAGTTCATTGGTAGTGTTCTGTGCAAGGAACAGATGCCCACGTGGTGTACTGCAGCAGTGAGCTGTATATTACCCTTTTATTCTAGCATCTGCTCCTACCAGTTTTACCTTCTCCATATCTATGTCTAATCTTGAGTATCTCCTGGATATCTCATGATATCTTACGGATGTGTCATACGGTTTAAGACAGGAAGTTACTGGATCTGCAGGTCAAAATCTTTCAGATTGTGCAGAGGCCTCTGTCACAGAGAGAGCTTATCTGTGGCTGCAGCAGTACAATTAGTGAGTTTCTCCTGTATGTAAGGTTACTGCCTATATCTCTCAATTACACATTGAAGCAAGTGATGACCTCCTGCTCCTGCTTTCTTACGTTGCTCTAGCAAAACAGAGATAGAAGGAGTATTTGCTATTTTTTGTTGTTCTACTGCCTGTAATAGGGTTTGGGGAGGAGGAAAAAATCAGAGAGAGAAGCAGGGAGGAAAACACATAAACCTGTTTTAATCTTCCACAGCTGTTGTACTGAGAACAAGTTGGAGTTTTGGCTCCTTAACTCTTAAATGGCATGAAGGGAAGGGACCATTCGGCTTCACTTTGTTACTCCTCAGGAATACACTCTGGTATCTTTATCATTCAATGCTTGAGAAATCATGCAAAGAGGGAGGGGTTAGACATGGGAGCAAAGGGAGGAGAGGACAGCTACCCACAAGCTGGATGTGTCTCATAGTGGAGTTCCCAGTGGAGTCCTGAACACAGCTTACAAACATGCCGTTTGTCACAAAACAAAGGCTTGTACCTTGTCTGGGGCCAGTGTAACTTGTTCATGTAGCCCCGGGATGGTAACATGGGGAAAAAATGGGATTCTGAGGAGCAGGATAAAGTGTGCTCTGGTGTTACATGACAAGTGTATTTGTGTGAGTTCTCCTTGAATAGCTTGAGGCCATGAAAGGTATACCAGCCTCCTCTTTATTTTCTTTTTGCTGGATACAGTTGTTTTCAGGATTGGACTGATAAGTCTAAGCCGATTTATGTATTTCTGGTAAGCTTTTATGATCCTTTTGTTCTATATGATGGGGGTCTCCCACCCCGCAAGATTAGGGGTGAAGTAACAAAGTACTTAATGAGTAATAGTTAATCAATGTTGGAAGCCTGACTGACTGATTTGAAAAGGAGAGTTAAACTTAAAACCTGTGAAGGAACAAGGGGATTCCCCCAGCGTAACCATGGACATTATAAAACCAGAGGGAGATACTCAATGACTTCCCATATAATAGAAACTTGGCGGACTCTGAGTAAATTCTTGGTTGAATGAGACTTACCACTTAGGAAAAAAGTTACTCTTCATTTAAAAATTTGGAGTAAGCCCCTCTTAACACTTGTGAATGCATCCAAATCCATTGTGAGCTTTCCAGTTACTAATTAGCCTAAGTGTTTGCTATTAATAAGTTATTTTTAGCTTGGTGTTGCTTTTATTCAATTTCCAGCTATCAGATCTGGCTATCTGCCTGTTCAAAGAGCTACATATTGTCCAATAGTTTTTGCTATGAAAGTACATATAGATTGATGAAGACCTCTTGATAAGACTGAGCTCATCAAATCTCTTGCTGTTAATGTATTTTCAGTCCTGTTTCATTTTTGAGACTAGTCAGTTACTCTGTTTTCTGCCATTTGGAAGTTACACCTACTGTGTGTCCTGGATGCAAATGCTTTTGCTCAATATGCAATAACTTCACACACAAATAAAATGATTAGGGCAAAAAAAGTCAGTGCCCTAACAGGAGGGAGAGAACATAAAGGAGTCTTGAACGGTGAAATATGTGCAAGTTTTTTAATGCTTTGCTAGTAAATCTGTCAGTGATCAACAGTGAAAGATAAATGAAAGAGGAAATTTTGAACACTCTAAGCAGAGCTTCAGCCGATGTTAGCAAAAGCAAGACTGTTTTCTGTGGAAGATGGGAACTTTATTGGTCAGTGAATAAGAGCCATAGTCATGCAAGATCTACTTGTTCCAGTTTACACGTTCTTCAGTAATCAGTGACCAAAGAGTAACACTTTGGGTCAGCCTGGGACATACCCCTTGCATCCCTGTAAAGGCACAGTTGACATTTGTGCAACAGTAGACAGGCCGTATTTCTTACTGAGCATGTAAAGCACAGCTGTAGCTCTGTATCAAACTCGGGATACCTCTGGAAGACGAAGTATTGCCTCTTGGTAGTGTAGGTACCTTGTTTGTTCAATGGTGCTATTTGTACACAATTTTGTTTTGGAAGGTATTCTCACAGCCATCAGGACAGATTACTGGGAACGATCTTGTCTGTCTTCAGTGGGTGATCTCACGCATTAAGACACCAAATTCGGAAAAAAAAAATGCCATGTGAACACACAGTGTGGCTGCTTAATTGTTATGCTTTTTCTTTCTAGGCACTTTATGTGTACAATTCCCATTCATTTCACTGTGAACTTGACTTGTGGAAACAGAGGAGAAGGAGAATCATCTGTCTCCTGTGCTCCTTTGTATAAAATGCTTTTGGGATGCATAGATGTGAAACAAATTCATAGGTAAAACATAGTTCACTTAAGTACGCCTATAGATAATAAGTATCCAGAAACCTTTATATAATATGATATGCACATAAAGGTAAGACTTTGATACTATAGTCAGAACTTTTTTCCCCCCAAGGCGTAACACAATCAGATTCCATGGAGACACCTTCTAAAATAACAGCAAATACATTATTAGTTATTCCTAAATCTAACCATAGCTGTACAAAAGCTTAGTAATAAATCATCTTCATATTTCATAAATAATACCGAGCATACTAAAATGTTAGTATTTATAGTCACTGCAGCGAAATTGGATTCACTTGTGAGTCTTCTTTATATTTCCTTTGTGATTTTAAATTATTAATATTGTTATATTTCAGAAATGGATATTTATATACTGTTGATGTAAACCTAATCTATTCAGTAATCTGAATCTCTGGCAGTTGAATTCCGCGTTGTCTTATGCATTTTGTTGCACCGAAAAGCCAGGACATCCGTGTTATGGATACAAGCACATTCCAAGATGATTAATCAATGATTATCGCAGCTTCTGAAAAGAGAAGCTGTAACAGCTTTTAAATCCCCTTTAGAGAAGGAAACAGCTTTTATCCAGGACTACAAACAGCAATAGCAAAGAAAATGGATGCAATGGGAAACAAAATATATTTGTTTCTTCTGGCTTTAATTCTCCTTTGGGATCTTATCATTAGTCTCCGTGGGTTTTCAATAATTTTCTCTGGGATTATGACTGTATCTTTTTTTTCTTTTTCCTAGAGGCAGTATGAACACTAACTGCAGTGAAATGTTATGGCCATAGGACTAATGCTAATTCATTAGTAGTCAATCTCACTTCTAGATGAAACCTCAAGCCCCTAGTGGTATTTTCTGCTTGAGTATTTTTCAAAGAATTACACTAATTTTATGTGTGGACTTAAACCGCTGATAGAAGTCCCACTCATACCTTTTGTTGCCATTAGTATATTATCATGGCAAAAATAGATTGTGTCTTTGCATGCATTTTCCATATGCCAGAAAGGATGATAGTAGCAGGAATTAGCTGGTCCATGTGGAACACTTGACTGTGAAGCTTTTCCATATGCAAACTGTCATACCTCCTTTTTTTTGCCCCCCCTTATTTTTTTAACTAAGGTCTACCTCACCTTATAACCTGAGTTTATGCTTCACTGAAAAGTTTTACCTGAAGCAGTGAACGACTTAGACATCTCTAGAATGGAAACAGTGGAATAGCTATGTGTAAGAAATTATAAGGAAAGTTTTGAAGTGGAACTAACATTTATTAAAGCTTCACTGCTCAATCGATTTTTCTATTTACTACTTCCCAGTGTCTTCCTGTATGTTGTGTATCCCCACTGTAAGCGCTCTGCAGTGGAGTGTGTTTGTATTTACTTGTTTTGGAGGGCTACACACAATCAGCTCTCTTTATAGAATTAAAGTGTGTGTTTTATGTTTATCTTCAAATCAGACTTTTAATACAGATTATCAAATTTGAGGCTCTGAATATAAGATTTTTCTCAGGTGTCCCTGCCATAATAGCTGCTTTATGTACTTTCCCAGTGTAACCTTGCGCTTACTTTATCCTCAGACTGTACCTGAAGCGCTGGGTGTAAAGCAGTAGCTGTGCTGCGTTGCATCTGAGAATCTACTTCCAGGCACGGCTTTCCATTCAAAGTGTCCCTGTGTTCAGGGGTCCCAGAGGGCACAACTTTCTTTCAGCTGAGTGCGTGTACTCACATCTAAGAAGACAGTGTCAAGCAGGACTTACCCAGCATTTGCTCTTTTCTGCAGCTCTTTTCTATGGCAATGGTGATTGCAAAAAGTGAAATTTTGGGTATATTGTTTGTGTTCTTAATGTCCTTAAAGCATTGAGGCACTGGGATGTGCCTGGTGTTCAGGTAACCTTATGAGCAAGCATCCTGACTAAAATGCTGAAGCAGAAAGAGCTACCCTTGGAGCTGGGCACCATGAGAGAGAAGGTCTTGGCTTTGGATCAGATTAGGACTTGGATGAGCTGCCTGGACAAGCTCAAGAAGTGGGCCCGTGTGAACCTCATGAGGTTCAGCAAGGCCAAGTGCAAGGTCCTGCACCTGGGTCAGGGCAACCCAGTATCAATACAGGCTGAGGAATGAAGGGATTGAGAGCAGCCCTGCCAAGAAGGACTTGGGGGTACTGGTGGATGAAAAGCTGGACATGAGCCAACAATGTACATT
>NW_009193670.1:0-243 GCF_000690835.1 Fulmarus glacialis | reverse complement strand
CAGGGAGGTGGTAGATGCCCCATCCCTGGAAACATTCAAGGTCAGGCTGGACGGGGCTCTGAGCAACCTGGTCTAGTTGAAGATGTCCCTGCTTACTGCAGGAGGGCTTGGACTACATGGCCTTTAAAGGTCCCTTCCAGCCCGAACTGTTCTATGTTTCTATGATGTAGTAATGGGCAGTAGAAATGAATTCCCCAAAGGAGGAAATGCATGTAAATGTTTTTACAAATATATTAACAACAA
>NW_009193669.1:0-995 GCF_000690835.1 Fulmarus glacialis | reverse complement strand
GAGTGGGCGGGGGCCCGGTGCCCGCCGGGGCAGCCAGTCCCCAAGCGATGGGCTGTTCACATGAAACTCCACAACACGAGTGCGTGCTCGGGCAGGGCCAGCGCGTGCAGCTCCTGCGCCCTGCCAGCGGCGCTAATTACGGCGCGTGCCCGCGTAACCGGGGTCAGCCCCGACCCATCCCGGTAAGGTGGTGGCACATTCCCAGCCGTGGCACCATGTGCCTCGTCCCTCTGGGTCCTACCAACCGCCCGGCACCGACTGATCACGCTAATTGCCTTGATTAAAGCTTGCTGCGACAGGCTGCGTGTACCACCAGCACTTCTCTCTTCGCAGGGTAGCCCCTCCGCCTGCCTTCTCCGTCTCCCCTCCTGGGGACCTCGGGCTGGGTGGGGTGTTTAAATTAAGGAAAAGGTGGGAAAGTTTTGTAAAACCGGAGGCACGGGAAGTACCCCACGGGAGGGGGTGAGGGCAGGCTGGCTGCGCCGAGTGATTCGGTGTCCCCCGAGATGCTGAGCTCTGACTACCTGTCCCCAGCACAGATCCCATGCAGGGATCCAGTGACTAGCCTCTGAATTTAGCCCGAAGAGGTCAATTTAAGTGGCTTTCTCCTCCCTTCAGCCCTTCCCTGTGGCTCTGTCTGCCCGCATTCCCCCCCCTCTCTCCAGTGCCTTTCATGTAAATCCCTCACAGCGGGTGCCACATGGGATCCAGGAATGGAAACAAAGCCCAGAGCGAGGGCTGGTCTGCTCCAAAGGATGCTCCACCGGGCACCAGACAGGCTGTTCCTCCCGCATCCCTCCTGCGGGGCTTTTTCCTTCTTATCCCCGCCTCTGTTGTGGTTTTGTGCCACGCTTGGCACTGCGGGATCCTTTTCTGGATGGGCCCTGCCTCGTCAGGGATGCCTGGCAGTCCTGAATTTCCCTCTCCCCATAGCAAAGACCTCTCGTGTTTGGTGTTTTCTGCTCCTTGACCCTCGGGGGTTGCCGGGGGGTTGA
>NW_009193668.1:1683-2581 GCF_000690835.1 Fulmarus glacialis | reverse complement strand
CCAGCTCCCACCCCCCACCCTGGCTATGTATGTCCTCAGCCCCACGGGTGCATGCATCTTTGGTGCCCCGTGCATATGCATCCTCTGACCCTGGGTGCACACGTCCGCGGTCCCCCGGGTGCATGCATCCTCTGCCCCTGGGGTGCACATGTCCTTAGTCCCCCGGTGCATGCATCTGCAGTCCCCGGGGTGCACGTGTCCTTAGTTCTCTGGGTGCATGCATCCTCTGCCCCTGGGGTGCACATGTCCTTAGTCCCCCGGTGCATGCATCTGCAGTCCCCGGGGTGCACGTGTCCTTAGTTCTCTGGGTGCATGCATCCTCTGCCCCTGGGGTGCACATGTCCTTAGTCCCCCGGTGCATGCATCTGCAGTCCCCGGGGTGCACGTGTCCTTAGTTCTCTGGGTGCATGCATCCTCTGCCCCTGGGGTGCACATGTCCTTAGTCCCCCGGTGCATGCATCTGCAGTCCCCGGGGTGCACGTGTCCTTAGTTCTCTGGGTGCATGCATCCTCTGCCCCTGGGGTGCACATGTCCTTAGTCCCCCGGTGCATGCATCTGCAGTCCCCGGGGTGCACGTGTCCTTAGTTCTCTGGGTGCATGCATCCTCTGCCCCTGGGGTGCACATGTCCTTAGTCCCCCGGTGCATGCATCTGCAGTCCCCGGGGTGCACGTGTCCTTAGTTCTCTGGGTGCATGCATCCTCTGCCCCTGGGGTGCACATGTCCTTAGTCCCCCGGTGCATGCATCTGCAGTCCCCGGGGTGCACGTGTCCTTAGTTCTCTGGGTGCATGCATGCTCTGCCCCTGGGGTGCACACATCCTTTGCTCCCCCCGTGCATGCATCCTCCATCCCCGGGGTGCACGTGTCCTCGGTCCCCCAGTGCATGCATTGCAACTCCC
>NW_009193668.1:0-1292 GCF_000690835.1 Fulmarus glacialis | reverse complement strand
TGTCCTTGGTCCCCCAGGTGCATGCATCCTCTGCCCCTGGGGCGCACACATCCTTGGCTCCCCGGGTGCATGCATCCTCCATTCCCGGGGTGCACGTGTCCTCGGTCCCCCAGTGCATGCATTGCCAGTCCCCTGGGTGCACATGTCCTCGGTTCCCCAGTGCATGCATCCTCCATCCCTGGGGTGTACGGCCCCTGGGGCGCACACATCCTTGGCTCCCTGGGTGCATGCATCCTCCATCCCCAGGGTGCACGTGTCCTCGGTCCTCAAGTGCATGCATTGCCAGTCCCCAAGGTGCACATGTCCTTGGTCCCCCAGGTGCATGCATCCTCTGCCCCTGGGGCGCACACATCCTTGGCTCCCTGGGTGCATGCATCCTCCATCCCCAGGGTGCACGTGTCCTCGGTCCCCCAGTACATGCATTCCCACTCTCCAGGGTGCACGTGTCCTTGGTCCCCCGGTGCATGCACCCTCCATCCCACGCGAGGACACGTGCACCCACCCTCAGCGTGTTCGGCCAGCTCGGAGGCCCACGCAGACCGGTGGGATGGAGTTAGCCCAGGGTGCCCAGTGGGGATGGAGATACCCCACCGCCTGCAGAGCGGGGACCCAGGAAACCAGCAGAGCCACAGCAGACTTGCGCCTCGACGCTGGCAGAGCAATGCCAACACCAGCAGAAGAGATGCAAAGTCCCACCCCGGTTTCCCCTGGGGCCTTGCTCCGTCTCTCGGAGGGTTTATTCCCAGGAGAAATCTTCCAGCCTTAAACATGAGCGATGGCACCGGCTGCCGCTGCCTAACAGCGTCCGCAGGGCCGGGCCCCGGCGCGATGGATGGAGTCTGAAAGGAAGAAATAAATCTGGCTGCGGACCGAGCTCCTCCAGGCCGTTTCTTTTTGCAGCTCGAAGCCGCTTCCCGGTGGTCTCGGGCATGGCGGAGGGAGAGGGACCGCATCCCTCGGGATGCTGCGGAGCTGGGGAGCTCACAGCAGCCAAAACCCCCCAGGGGTGACGTGGTCTCCGTCTGCGCCACTATCCCCCTCTATCCCTCAGCTCTTCAATGTGAAAAGAAAGAATAAAATGGCTGGAAAACCTCGGGGGGGGTTTCAAAGCCCCGACCCGAGCAGAAATAACCCCCCGCAGCCCCGGCGCGCGGGGCAGCTCCTGCAGCGCCCAGGGGGCCCCAAAGGGCTGGGTTTGGGTTCTGAGGGGTGCTGGTGATTCCTGCTCTGCCAGTCCAAACACTCACCTTTGACACAGCTGCCTGGGGTGCAGGGTGTGGGTATGGGGTGCA
>NW_009193667.1:47920-48134 GCF_000690835.1 Fulmarus glacialis | reverse complement strand
AGATGGAGGGTAACAGTTATAAAATAAGAGGAGATGTGGAAGAGACAGCATTAGGGGGGGTGCAGGCAAGACAGGAGTGGTACTGCCTGCCATGCTGATAAGCCTTTGAGAAGGGAACCCTCACGACATATAATCTCGTATCAGGGGTATGCAGAAGGGTACCCGGGCTCCCTTAAGTAACGTGATCACAGCCGGCGAACTGGGGAAAGGCAGC
>NW_009193667.1:47610-47884 GCF_000690835.1 Fulmarus glacialis | reverse complement strand
GAAACATAAGGCTGTTATTGCGGGCGGCTCAAAATTCCTAGTGTAAACAAAGGCAAGCCCCAAGCACAGCCAAAGCCACGGATTTTCAGCTGCCTGAAAATTATGTACACAGAATGCATGAAGCAGGGAAAATGCAGACAAGCCTCTGGAAAAAAAAAAAAAAAAAACCAAACACCACTTTCTTGTTTGTTTGTTTGTTTCCTTGATGCAAGAGGGATAAATAATTCAAGCCACGTGTAACCACTTGTGCTCTAAAAATTGTTATTGCCTCTTG
>NW_009193667.1:33594-47570 GCF_000690835.1 Fulmarus glacialis | reverse complement strand
GGGGGGGGAAGGGCGGGGGGAGGGTGTAGGCAGTGTGTCAAATACCAGCCTCCAGTCTCTCACCCAGCAATGCCAGCAGTCCTGAGCCGGAGCACATCACCCACCTACCCCCCACCAAAGAGAGGTGCACAGCTTCCACCTTCCTACTTTGCAACCTCTCCTTGGGGACTATGAACACTGCCCCTTTGTGGGAAAGGACACCTTGCAGGAATCAGCAGCAAAGTGACATTTGCTTCGATGTATTTCTGGGCTCTGGGCAAGATCCTGGTTCTGACTGAGAAGGGCAGCCTGGAGCACCCTTCCCTCCGGCTACAGCTTCAACCCTTCTCCCACTGTGCTGAGACAAGAGTCTGGCAGGGGTGTCCTCAGGCAGCGCAGAGGAAATAATTTCATACAACAGATAAATCATGTGGGCACTGCACTGTCTTCTTTTTTTTTTAATTTTGAGGAGAAAGAAAACAATAAAAAACAGAGAAAAGGATTCTTAGTTAATAAAAAATAAAGATCCTCTCTTGCCCATTTTATTTTGGGGGGAGGCTGCTCACTAAAGATATCGCCAAAGCTTTTGCTGCAAAAGCTGAACCAATTTCTAACACAGAGACACAAAGGGCAGAAATAAAATGAAGGAAGATAAATGGAGGAGGGGTGAACCCTTGAGGAACAAGGCTTATGTCTGTGGAGAAATCTGAGCTGATTTAGGTCTGTGGAATTACCAGGCCAGCTGGATTAAAGGATCAGAGATAGTGTCACAGAGAAACACTTAAATATTCAATAATCCAAAAAGTAAAGCCAAGATGGAGAAGGGGAGGGGGAGAAGAGCTAGACCAATGGAAAAGACAGAGAGGAAGCCTCTGTTCACACAGCTCATTGTCTGAGGCCGCCAAACTCATGTCATTTACGGTTGTCATATGATGGCCTCCAGCTGCTACCTCAGTTGCGTCAGCCAGTACTGAAGCAGAAGGCAGAGGTTTTTACAGTCTGTTCCTTGTTTCTCAGCCTTATAATCCAATGAGAAATAATTTCCTGACACTGTCTCCTCAGATGCATCAGATAGGAGGCACATCTGGCTCTCCACAGGTTGGGACCCCCAGGCCTCTGATATTCCTCAGCGCCAGTCCCCTGCCTTGTCCCACCTTTTCCAGAGGTGACTCCCTGCAGAGATACAGCCAATCCCTCACACCATCTCTGTCCCTCTACCTTCCTCTCTAATGCTCCTTCACTTTGCCTGGTCTCTTTCACTGAACAAAAGAGTGGCAGATACTATCATGCTTTTTGCACATTGGTGCCCAAAGTATGTTCACCCCAGGAGAGGCCAGGGGCAGCCCCTGAGCAAGCAGTGAAAAGCTTAGCCTGGATTTTAGCCAGCATCCTTCTCTGAGCATTATGCTTTGGCCTGTTTGTCTCACCTCACCAAATACCCTGCACAATATCCAACTCCATACAGGAATATCCCAGCCCCCTTGCTTTGATTCTTTCTGGTAGGGCAGGCTGCTCCAAATGCTGTGTTGAAGTCATCATTGCCTGCTGTAGCTTGTTCATGGTGCACAGGGAGAAACTCTGAGGCCAGGACCATGTTCCTCTGCAGCAGCCCCAGCAATTGCTGAGAGCCACCCCATCCCACCCAGGGAGCTGCGCTCAGGCAGCACAGAGAGGGCTTGGAAGGGGAGATGTCCTAGCAGCCTGGAAAGGAAAGAGGTGGCTGTGTTAGGGCGTGGATGGAAATGAAGGCAGTGTTTATCCTTGCCATGCGTCAAAAACAAGGGGACCACGCAGAGAAAACCTGCTTCCTGTCTACCTCCCACCTTGGCTGTGCAACGTTGCCTCAGCCACAGGCCAAAGGAAGGGCCAAGCCATTCCTCAAGCCAAGTTCATGGGTCCTGTTGGGTCCCCAAGGTGGCTACGTATAAGAAATATGCAGATCCTGCCATTCTTCACCCAACAGCTCCTGTCTCCCCACTATTGCACTGGTTTTAAGGGCCCCGAGGCCAGCCCAACCCGTGGCCTCCTCCACCCCTGCCCATGGCCCAGGACCCCACTTCAGCTCAGCCCAGTGCCATCAGTCCCTGCTGCAGCAATGCCATAGGAGTGCCGGTCTCCAGGTCCGCAACAGCCATGCCCTGCCCTTTAGGGAGCAGCAGCTCTCTGACACTGGCAATTCACAGGCAAGGGGATGCCAGGGATGGGGGTCAGCACCACGCCCTCTCTTAACCATCTAGAGCCAAATGAACATAAATCAGATAGTGTTGGAGTCCAACAACAGAAGGAAGCAACACTCTGTCCTTTCTGCTGGCCTGAAAGTGATGAAAGTGTAGTTGGCTGTTTCCGTCCCTTGCTTCTCGGGCAACAGAGCAAGAAGACGCAGGGATGGAGGGTGGGCAGGGAGAGCAAGGGTGAGCAACTCCAGAGGAGAGCCGAGGAAGAGGGACACACACGAATTGTCAAGAGTCTGGTTTGAGGGGAAGCTGTGGTTACGGTGAGGGGAAAAGTTGGGACACGGGATCTGTTTTATAGGGCAGCTGCAAGGTCACCGCCCCCATGTGCTGGGCTTACCCAGCTGTAGGCTTCCAACAGTCTTTAGTGTAACCCAAGATGGCTCTTACAATGTGCCCTTGGCTCCTGACCATCCTCACGTATGCGAGAGCATCTAAGAAACAGCAGTGGCATTGTGCCCATGAATGGCTGCACCCTCCTTGGCTGGCACAAAGTGAGCTCTGAGCTCCCAAAAATTTCCTTCTGGTTTATTCCCTACTAATGGATGCCTCAATGTTATTGGCATTTCTTTGCACCAGAGTGTTTGGAGAAGAGCAAAAGGCCACAGGGATTGGTCCCCTGTTCAGAGGAGAGAGCAGGGAGGGTGAAATGGAGGGAGGAGAGCCCCAAATCTGAGTCAGGAGCTGGATGTCCTGATAGCCACAGACAACCCTTTGGCTCGGGGATCAAGGTGGCACAGGGGGTGACACAGGAGTACAGTCACTAGTTAGATGGCCAGGTATGAGAGCAGGTTAAAATACAACCACTGAAAGTGTGGACAGGCATGATATGAGAGACAAGCTGGGGGCTGAGAGGGGGGACGGACCACGACTGAGAGAGAATACAAGGTCTAGGGGCCACGGTGTAGAAAGGCAACCAGAAAAGCCACATACAGCAGCAATTTGTGCTTGAAATTCTGACCTTGTCAACCTTGTCCTCCTGGGGACCAGTGCACTGGAAAAGCCAGCACGTAATTCTACCATTGCTTAAATGGTGCTAAGAGCCTCCCATTAGAAATGCATGCATTAAAAACCTGCCAAACACTCTTGGCTTCTCTGGGGACACCCCGGAACCAGGCCAAAGCTCCTGCTGCTTTCTTACACTTTGTGCCGCAGCTGGGCATCAGCCCTCTTCCCAGCTCAGTGCGCTGCTTGCTCCTGGCGGGCCTCAGCGCACAAACGCCATCTCCAAGGGGCTCTGACTCCCCCCTGTTGGCTTCAAGGTCCTTCCAGGATTTCTCTAGCTGCTTTCCAAAAAAGGGGCCTTTCCCAGGGGCACTTGGCACTGGGAGTTGGTGCCTTACTTGAAGGGACTCTCCACACCTGCTGGATAGTTTCTGTAATACACACTGGTCTGAGCATCACTGCAGCTGCTTCAAATCACCATCCAGAGATGGTCCTTGCTTTTGCCCCTGGCTATAGTGACAGGACAGCGCCCTGGGAGAAGCTCGCAGCACGGGTGTGGCACTTACACAACAGCAGCCCCTTCCCTCTCAGCCCTGCTGCTTTCAGGGATGCTCCCATTTATTGCAGGAGTTACCATCAAGTCATGCAGCAAAGAACCTGTGGCTGTGCCCCCGAGGTGCTCCAGAAGCCCTGAGAAGTTTGGGACCAAGAGAAGAGGGAGCAGGAAGCCTGATGACCTGTGGATTTGTGACATGGAAGACATTTGTGTGCGTGTGTGTGAGAGAGGGAGAAACAGAGAGAATGTCTTCTACTGCAGCTTCTCTGATGTCCACCAAGGGTTGAGCTCACACAGCCCTCTTTCTGTTAATGGGGCTCTGTGAAGGTTTCTCTTGCTTTCTCTCTTCTCTAATTTAGCCTCCTATTTTCATGAAACACATAAGATCTCAGCATCTCTGAGATCCATCCCAATGTTACATTTTTTGAAATTGGCCCTGTAGCTTCAAAAATCTAGAGGAGAGAGGAGCTGGCTTAGGTGGAAACATAAAAAGAAAAAAAAAAACCTGTAGAGCCACCCTAGAAAGTAATGAATAAAAGGTGTTTTCATGTCACTAACCAGACAAAGCCTTCATCCCTTACAGGGGTTGAACTGCTATCAATGGGTCATGCTGAAGGGTGGCCACTCGACGTTAGAGGCTTTGTGAGTTTTGGCAGAGTGCTGCCGCAGAAGAAATCTTATGGTTCAACTCTGAGCAGGTTCATTTCACCATATACAAATCCACAGTGCCTGCTGGGAGAAAAATCACCCCTCTGAAAGCTGGGCTGGCCCTGCCATGAGTGGGGAGGAAGCTCACAGCTCCCAAACACCAGCTGTCCCTGACATGAGGAAGCCCAAAGCACTAGCATCCCAGCAGGACACTGTGGTGAGGAAGCCCACAAAACCATACAGGATCTCAGCTGCTTCTCACAGGACACGGCTGCAAGGATGGTCGCAGCGCTCAAATTCCAGCCAGTAATGATGGGGCCCTGCACAGAGGAAGGCCAGAGGGCTGAAATATAGGCTGTAGGACTGTCCCTGCTGCTCTGCAGTCCTGCCCTTTGGCCAGTTCAGGGCACGGGAAGAGTTCAGGTGTTAACCTGAAGTTACCGTCTGCCATACACGTGCACCCAGGCTCAAGCAAATGCACAGCCATTGACTCCAAACCTTTGCTGGGCCAAACAGCTTTAAAGACTAACCATGAAAAAAACCAACACGATGCTGTATATAAAACCCCTGCTCTCCCATCGTGCCTCCCCAACAGCGATTAGATACCTAATTTGTTAGGCAGCAAGAAAGAGAGAATGGGAAAGCTCAGGGGAGAAAAATGAAGCAGCTCAGAAGCATGAAAGAAAAGAGAGATCTTTAGAAGTGTAAATCTTATTTTAGAGCGGTAAATACTGGCAGAAAGGTCCTTCGTATGCCAGTGGTTCCCTTGCAGGCCAGAGAGCCACCTTTGTTTTCCAAAGAGAAATGGTTACCTTTTATATTAATACGATTATTGAAGATTAAGGGGGATTTGCATCAAGCCAGCTCCACCCAGACAGTGCACAGCAGCAGCCCACAGGGGTGTGTGCATGGTGGTAGGCTTGGGGAACAGCCTTCTCAAGTAGAAGAGGATATCAAGAGACTACAGGCTCCATAAAAAATATTAGCAGCAATAAAGCCACCTTCATCGCTCTCCCTCCAGGGGAGAGGGGTCCCTGGGAAACATCACTCCCCTTGGTGTCATCCCATGAGCAGAGGCAGTGGAAAGGTTTAGAAATAATTCCTGTCGGCAATGGGGAGGGAGCGTGGGCTCTGTGTGACTGTCTGTAGGGACCTGCCATAGGGAGCGCAACAGCAAGACTGGCTCTGCCTGTGCACGTGCATGGGTGTGCATGTGTGTGAGTCACGGTAGAGAAAGGGGTGGCAGCGTCGGCTCCGGGGGTGCGGGGCGGAGGGAGAGTATATGCGGAGGAGTTGCTATAGGTGATGGGGCGGATGTGCGGGCCAGGTGTGTATGTGGGTTAAACACTCTGTGAAGCAGAGAATGAGTGCTGACTCCTGGGGGGGGGAGGAATTGCCACGAGGAAGGAGGCATAGCGCTGGTTGTGAGTGTACGTGTGTGTGCGCGTGTTTGCATGAAGCAGTCACTGTGGAGAAAGGGGTGGGAGGGTTGGCTCTGTGTGAGGCACCGCAGGGAACGGGGTGGGAGCGCGGGCTGCGCGTGGGCGTGCGTGGATCACGGGAGACGACCATGGTTGTGCGAGTGTATGTATGGGAGAAGGGCTGTAGCAAAAGGGGTGGGAGCACTCCTTCTGTACGTGTCCCCCGGCGTGAATCACTGTAGGGAGCAGGGTGTGAGGGCTGGCTCTGTTCATGTGCACGTGGGAGGGAGTTACTGGAGGGGACAGGGAATGACCTCTGCTCTCTGCGAGCTGTCGGGGGGAAAGGGACAGGAGTGGCAGCTCTGCATGAATGTGCGTGTGAGCTGCTGCAGGTAAGCGGCCAGGAGTAACAGGGGGCTCTAGGTGCGTGGGAGGAAGCTGCTGTAGGGAGCAGGGTGGGAGCACTGTCTCTGTGTGCGGGGCATTGATGCAGGGGAGGGCAGCATGTGCGGCGTGAGGCCAGGAGAAATTCTTGGGCTGTATGTGATGTCACTGCAAAGACCCCCATCCCCTCAGGGTCACTGTGATACCTTTGCTGTCCTGTGCTGGCCTTGCTGCCCTATTTCCTACAACAGCAGCTCCTAGCTTTCAGCAGGCTAGCTGTGAACGGCAGGTCCACAAGGTATTTGAGAGATGCCCTCACTCAAACCAAGCATATCTCCAGTATTTCTGGATGCTAAATACATCCCCAGCAACCCAGCAGTGCCAGTTTGGAGTGCCCCCGAACATGCTACCCTGCAGGTAGGGCAGGGAAGGGGCATGGAGGGGGTTAGTCCTTGCATTACAGCTCACTACTGTCTCTTGCTGGAGAGACTCAGAGCCTAAGGAATCACACAGGTCCTGGGCTGGCTGAGGGTAGCAATCACTTTACAAGGTGCACTGGTGGCCAGTCGTCCTGTGGAGGATACCTCCAGGCCTGCAAACTCCTGCAGGGCACAGGCATTGGCATTCCAGCATCCCTCAATGTGCTCTTGCCTTCCAGCCAACCTTCCCCTGGGTGGCCATCTAAGAGAGGTTCCATCACTGGCAGTGAGACCTCTCTCCAAGCAGGACAAGCAGCCACCCCGGTACAACTCCAGCATGAAAACTCGAGAGGTCAAGCCACCATTCCAGTGAGAGGAAGGGACTGCCCTTGCATGGCTGTCCCAGCCAGGATATCTCTGATGGTCCTGTGTCATTACCCCAAGTCATTAGTCTGCAAGATGTCAAAAGACAGGGCAGCCCCTGTGCTCAGGTTTCCTGCGAATGGGAAGTCAACCAGAAGCAGAAGCTGTTACAGATGGTGGTTCAAATACGGCAGATGCAGTCCGGATCTGGTGTGGGGCAGAAGCAGAGGAAAGGTGTGGGGGGACATGGAGAAGCTGTTTCAGGTGACCCAAGCGTGAAATGCTGTGGCAGGATGGGCTAATGGGGACACTTCAGCGCCTCAAAGCTCTTCCTCTGGTCAGTGCATGCCTGGATTCAGCAAGACGAGTAGCCCCACACTAGGCAGGACATTATGTTTCCACATGGCTGCTGCCACCTTCCCTCCACCCTCCACCCCCAGGCAATGGCACAGCTCAGCCCCGCTGGGGAGAGACCCTCCTCCTGGCCAGCTCGCCCACCTATATTTCAAGCTAACATCTGACATGCATTTTGATACAGCCGTGCCTCCCCTCTCTTTTCCCCACTACCTTGCCTTGTTTAGAGCCTGTTTTTTTTTCTTCCATTGCCAAAACACAATGACTGTTATAATTAACAGATTATCTCAGTGCGACAGCTGCAGTCCTTTGAAAATTAGGCTGAATAACAGGATCCTGCCGTATGGTAATTTCTTTTCATCTCTCAAATATTTTCTCTCTCTCACTCTCGTTTCTACCTAATTTCTTTTTTTCTTTCTTTCTTTTCTCTCTCCCCCCTCCTATCTTTCACCAGCTCCCTGACTGCATGAGTGATAACTTTGGGGTGAGACAGGCTGAAGGGCTCCTTCTACCTTCATCAGCTGTTTTCATTCCTCTTCTTTTACTACCACACCTCGCAGAGAGGCAGTGTTTGCAAGTAGGATCATAAACGTGTCAGGAAAAAATGTGCCCACCAGAGGCCATGGTCGGGGCCCTCTCTGAAGCCCCACTGGCTCAGAAAGGCAGCCCAGGGAACTGCAGGGGAAGGGGAGAAACAGGGATGCAGTAGCCTGAACAACTGCCTGCAACTTTCCCACGGGGAGCTGAGTGCAATGGTGAGTGGTTTGTACTGAGCTAGCCAGGGTGCTCTACCCACCCACCTACCCGTCCGCCTTCTTGCTGACTCAGTATTTGCCCCTGACTCACCACTTGCTCACTGAATGGGGACTGGCAGTACTTATACGGCATCCTTCCCTCTCGCTAAGGCAATAGCTCTGCCACTTACCACCCCCCTCTCCCCATTATCCACCTACATCTGTCTTTCTACCGACTCAATCATCCCAAACCTGCCAAAAAAGCAGCTTGCTGGAAATTCGGGGTTTCAAAACCAAAATAAGAACCGGTGCTGCTCCCAGCTGGACGCAAACTAAAGGCTTTGGAAATCTCCTCCTCCAGGACTGGAGATCCCCTGGCCTCTGCTGCAAACTGGACGGATCCATTCACTGAAGTGGCTGGACTCCTCAGCCTTTGCTTGGGCAGACATGCTAGCACACAGCGTTTCAAGCTGCAGGGATGACCAGCCAGACATGTGGGATGGGTCTGTTGGGATGGTGCCCTGGATTTGGCAACTGAAAGGTTTCAAGTTCAACATGTTCTGGACTCAAGAAAACTGCAACTTTGTCGTTGACTGTACCAGGAGCATTAGTTAATTATTCTCGATGCCTGGCTTGAACTCATGCAAAATGCCTTGATCCTGCACTGCTCACTTCAACCATGTCCGTGATCTATACAACATTGTATGTTACAGTTAAACACTGCTTTTTCCTCTTGAAAAACAGGGCAGTATTCCTCCGCACCACTCATCCATCGCAACCTAACCCACCTCTGCAGAGGCTAGCTCCAGCTGAGTCCTGGCCCTCCTCCTGCCTCCTCAGCACAGCCATTTCCTCTCCTCCAATGGAGTTCCACCTCATTTATTTCCTTAATCCCGACTCAGTAGAACAGAAACACTTTGTCACCATTATTCTGCCAAAAGCCAAGTAGAGTCTTTTAACAAACGCTCATCCATTCCATTGTATTTCAGCAGTCTCCAGTAATGATCCTCCTCGTTGTCCATGATCTCTCTCTTTTCATCCTTCCCCACCCTCACCCTGCATTCTCCCTCTGCTTTCACTCCGGGCCCTGTATTGGCTCGTGGCACCTACAGCACATCTCCTCATTCATTCACTGACACTTATCCAATGCTACCTTCACTTATTAATTCTTCTTTTTTCTAGTAGCATCCCTCCTCTGAGTGCTTTGTACATCCTACTTACGTATCCAGTAATAGTATTTTCCCAATGAGTGAGTCATATACCCCTTTGCTGACATTTAGAATTCTCCTTGTTCTTTGAAACACGTTTATTCATTCCCCCTCTTTACAATTATATATGTCTGCTCATGGTGTTGCATTTCCTACAGCAGCCGTGCAGCAAACAGATGGTCCATGCAAATAACCCAACAAAATAATTGTCTCTGCTGGTACCTTGTCATCCTCCATTTTAATTATGTAGGCCAAAACTAATTCAAGCTATGAAGCAATCAAAAATAGGGGACAACGTAATTTTAAAAAAAGCCTACCCTTTCCTTTGTTCTTGCACAGTCCAGATTTCAATCTCTTTTTTCCCATCTATTTGCTGCTCTGCCTCTTTCAATGCTGTTAGTAGCAGAGTACATGGAGGCTGCAATTGATATTGGGCCTCTGGTTTCCTAAGTGCTATAAACACGTTCAGTGAGAAACAAACTTTGCCCCAGACTGTTTCCAAGCTGAAAGGACAGAAAAAAATGAGTATCACTCAGCTAATAGGGGCACATAAATGTCTTACCCACTAACCCAGGTAATATACACTCCATGACCAGGGAGTGATGTCACATCCCCCTAAATCTCTCTCCAGAGCTTCATCAGGTAGCCCTAGCAAGTAATTCATCTGGCAGGTCCTCCTCATTCCTCACCGTAGCCCTTATTCCTTCCCCCACACTGTTCTTTGCTTCTCTTTCAGTCCTTAGTCACCCTTGCATATGCTCTATTTTATTTATTCATTACTATTCTTCTTAATCTGCATAGGCCAAACCCTAAGCTCTGTAGTCACCCTGACTCATTTCCTACCCAGGAAAGGCAACGATTTAAATCGGTGGGAAAGCCTGTGATGTCAATCTGGACAGGGACTGATACTGCACGGGGACTCCCGTGCATGATTATTTCTTGTTCTCTTCTCACTCACTCAGGTCTCCATTTAGCAACATACTTAAGCATGCACCCAACTGTAAACCTATGCAAGTACCATTCAGCTTCTCAATTGCTTTCTTCTGCAACATCTGTGTTGATGGTTCCCACATCTTCCAAACACAACAGATTCTCCTTCTGTGCTTCCTCTTCCTAGTCTCTTTGTTACCCACCCACCAACATCCTTTCTCTTGCTTTGAGAAATTTAGACTTTTCCTTTTTTTCCCTTTGCTTGTTTGGATTTTCTTATTTTCACTGCTGCCCAGGGAGGGAATCCAGCTGGTAATTTCACCTCCCTTTTCCTGAGATTGCTGTGTTGAATAAAACACTGACTCCCCCCTCTGCTCTCCACTATTCTGAAATACCGAATTGGGCCATTGAGGAGAAAAGCTATTGGCCAGGACTGCTGTCTCTGATACTGAAACAGAGCTGGCAGTAATATTTACAGGCTACTTTGAAAGCTCCAGGGATGGCTTGTGGCCAAAAATGATGATATCCACCCCCTCTTTTTTTTAATGATGTC
Source organism: Fulmarus glacialis (assembly GCF_000690835.1). Taxonomy (NCBI): domain Eukaryota; kingdom Metazoa; phylum Chordata; class Aves; order Procellariiformes; family Procellariidae; genus Fulmarus; species Fulmarus glacialis. The sequence goes on along the minus strand of NW_009193667.1, from coordinate 36,845 downwards.
TTCCTATGACTCAGTCTGGTCCATAAGTCAAAATGAGATTTTTTTTTTTTTAACCGTGCTCCCTTTAAGCAATGAGAACAAGAGCCTAAGAACAGAATGCGGTAGCATCACGAACAGGACAGGTTACGTCACGACTAATGCAACTTGGGGTGTCCTTGGTGGCTTTAAAAGAAGCAGAACAAAAGGCACATGTCCTCTTTCCAGAGAAATGAGTTTTGGTGGAACTAAACTGGCAATTGCCTGAGTTTTCTAAACTTAGTTTTATCTGTAAGCAAAGCAAGAAACACGCGGGAAGCAGAGATGCCATGACCTCAGGGGCTCATGACTTCCTGGGCTCAGCAAGGAGCTGCCGTGCCCTTTATTATCCACTATTGTACAGAGGCAGAGTCTTGAATAAAGGGGACGGTGTAGGGGGAACTGTGACAGCTGTTTCAAAGTGGGACTGCAACGCAGCCTGCCCACACACTCTTACCTCTGCCTCCAGCTACACAGTCTGCAACAAGAAACAGCCATTCAAATGGTTGATAAACGAGCAGTTCAGCCGGAGACCACTTAATTTGCTCCTTGCCTTCTTTGTCTGCTGGTGGCAGGGAAAAATGCATGTTTGGAAATTGGCAGTGTTGTGTATAGCATTTCCAGGCTGGAGTTATACTGACTGCTACAGAAAAAAAAAATAATAATCCAAACAGGAGAAGAGGGGAGAAGGCTGAAAGCTGGCGAGAAGGGTGGGGTGGGAGCCAGGGAGAGCCAGGCAAGGAAAAAGGGAGAGAAATGAGACGGTATAGTATCCAAGACTAGATACTATGATGATGGGGACATTAAGAATATGATAGATAGGCAGGAAAAGAAGGCAAACAGACAGAGGCAGGCACAGAGAAAGAGACAGAGATGAAGGAGGGAGGGAGAAGGAAGAGGGAGAGGCAGAATTAATTTAGAAGGAATATACTGAAAACATAATCTTCTCAACAGAAAAAAAAAGAGAGAGAGAGAGAGAGAGAATTAAACAAACAGCGACAGGAAACTGGGAAAGAATAACTTTTTTTTTTATGAGCTTGTTAACATTTGTGAAGTTAAGTAACCCTAAATTTATGCCATTAATTTGCATGTATTACGTTTTTTTTCTCCGCTGCCAGTTTATAGTCTCTGTGAAACCTTTAAAAAGTGGCTTTTTCTCCTCCTTTTCCCTTCGCTTGTGTTAATTAAGGCTTGTGATATATGTATATTTTTACACTGCCGCTGTGCTCTAGCATTTAATCATCAAATGGCCCTTTTTGCCTTTTCTTTGGGCCTCTCCTGCCTCTTCTCCCCCTCTCCACAGAAACATGAGGAGGCCCGTGGGTCCACCCATCCACGCTGGTCTGTAAGCATGCCTAGAGCCAGGCTGGGCTCCTACCAACCATCTCCCTGTGAAACAAGGCGGCTGTCACAACAGGGAGACGTGGGGAGGATCTTTAGCTGCTGAAGAGTTAACAGCTCCAATCCACTCGGGCAATCACTTTGCCATGCTGAAGCACGCTGTATTTACACATTAGCAATCACTGGGGAGCCTTAAAATCGGATTCTCGGGGGAAATCCAGCCAAAGAACACAGTGAGATTCCTAATGAAGGTTTGTGGCCAGAGTTGGGGGAGGCACAAGTGATGGATACTATAATCGCCTGCTGGCAGAAAAGGGAATGCAAGTCGTACTCCAGCACTTCAGTAGCACCTAGAAATCTCCAGGCTAGGACGTGCATAGAAAGAGCTGCTGTAGAAAATGCAAGTCTGGCTTCTTCCCTCCATCCAGAGGACTGCCCCACACCCGTTCCAGGGACAGCAGTCCCTCCTCTCCTCCCAAGGACTCTTCTTTCTGGGCAGACAGATCTCCTAAGCACATTGCCGACTTTGGAAGTGCCCAAGGCCAACACAAAGAGTAGCTGGTGGAGCCCTTTTGGCAGCTGTCCCAGCAAGCATATTTCAGAGCTCAGCTGGACAGGAGCCTTGGTCCTAAATGTGCTTTGATTGCTTTGCTCCTCTCTAAGGGCTCTGTATCTCCCAGCTGTAAGCAGAATTTGCTGAAGCAAGAAGCAGGTTGCTAAGCCTGGTTTGGATGCTGTTTGGTCTCTAGTGGAGCTGACGGGACTCGTCTTGTTAAAAGCCAGCTGAGCTGAGACCACGAACGCTGAACATATTGATTCAGACCTAAACACCCTCCATGGGAGACACAGCAACTCGAGCAGGCATAAGGGTGATTGCTGGTCACAGCGAAGATGGTGTTCCCACATCCCCTATGGAGGAAGTGTGTGATCTCCTTGGGGCTCTGACAGGCATATGACAGGTCTCTGGAGGGTCTCTGCTGAACTGGAGTTGGGAAGCAGAGGTAGGGGAGACAGACCAGGCTTTCCGCACTGTCACTATTATTTTGCCATATGGGGGTGTTGAGCACCAGAGAGGATATTCTGATTTACTCCCTGGCTTACCGTTGCTGTGGCAACGGGAGAAATACAGGCCAAACCAGGCTGCATCTGCAATGTGGTGGTAATAGGGAGTTTGGGTTCCCATGTGTTTGTTTGTTTGTTTGTTCGGCTGTTTGCAGGAGCCACATGGTAAAAAAGCACTGTCGCGATGAAAAGGGAATGGGGCCCGAATAGTACCCAGACAAATACGCCCTCCGCTCATGCAACAGTAAAACAGTCACGCATGCAGCCATATTCACAGCACACAGCCTGAGGAACACCAGCGCAAACATGTGTCCTCTCTTCCCACCAGACATACACCTCTGGAGCTGGGGCTCCCCTAGCTACTGTCCCACTGTCCCAAGAAGCTGGACTTCTTGTTTCATAGATACAAAGCCCCTGTGCACCAAACACTTTCTACTAGGGCTCTGAAGCGCAACTAAGAGTCTGGGGCCCACTGGCTTGTGTCAGCAAGAGAATCTCCTCTGCTATCAGGTCCACACATCCCAGTCAGCCTCAGCCATGATGCTAAGGGTTCACAAACCCCCCATTGCTTGCTGAGCAAATACTCCTCCCTGCAAATACTCCTCCAGCACATCATAGTGACTAGTTCTTATCTCCCGAGGTGGTCAACAAAACAAACTCAGCCCTGTCTCAACAGTCATATCCCCATCTGGGAGAGATGGCCTCCATTCCCAACATCAGAGTGAGCCCTCAGGTCACATAAATTGGCCTGTTGCAGATGCCAACCTGCGACTGTGACACCACCATCTTACGAGTCTGCCAGGACAATTCCCACCCCAGAAAGCAAGCTGTAG
>NW_009193667.1:7773-33563 GCF_000690835.1 Fulmarus glacialis | reverse complement strand
CTTTCCCTCCCTCTCCTCCAGCCTGCTGGGACCCGACTATTCTCAACCTAAACTGTGACCTTTGGAGAAAGGCTCAATGTCCAACGCATCCAAAGTACTGGCCCCAGAGATCTCCTTTGGGTCAAGTGGAAGGAAGGAGATGATTTTTCAGCTGCCCCTCACAGCTTCAGAGCTGCTCCCTAGAGAGCTGGAAGCACAGACAAGACAGCAAGGCAAAGTTGTTATTCAGTCACATGATGATCCATTCCTCCTTATCCCACAGCCCATAACAGGCTGAGGCTAGCCAGGGTGCAGGGCAGAAATGGCCTGATGTCAAGGCACAAACAGGGTTTGGCTGCCTAAGCATAGAGACCTTGGTGTTCCTGGAAATCAGACTTCTAATCAGTTTTGGGAGTCCTGCATTGCAACTTTTGCAATGGAGAAGCAAAGTCCATGGCAGAGACAGACTGAATTTCCTCAGTCTGGCAGGGCAAGGCCCTGTGACGGTGGGATGCCTCTATGGGCACAGTGCATATGGGGTCTGAGAGACTGCCAAGACAAGGGGTGGCACTGAAAGGGTGGTGATGCCCATAACCTGTTGGCTGCTGCTAGTAGTGACTTGAAGGACATTGTGGTAAAAAAAGGGGGGGAAACAAAGAGGTTAAGGTTGAGCTGGAAAAGATGAGGTGATGGAGATGAAAGGCTCTGCAGGCATGAAAAGCTTCTCCAGAACATTGTGCAGAGAGAAGTCCAGTTCAATTCCAATGAGGACAAGACAGCCGCAGGGCATGTGTGGTGTCTGCATGTGTGCTACAGCAGTGCTGCAAGTTTCAGAGTGCCTGGCCACCCAGGGCCCTGTGCATGCAGGAGAGGTGAGATGGGGTATAGATTCTCCTCCTTTGACTCCTGGCTGCCTTTTCTCCTATCATTCCCGAGACTCCATCTGGCTCCACTATTTTTACACACATACACAAAAAAGAAGAGAAAATAAACACTTAATTTCTAACCTAATCAGCCCTTCTCTCACTAATTAGCACCCTCTGAGCACATCCACAGGCTGTGACAGATACTCTGGGGCTGATAATGACCCCCAACCTGCAGTTGCATATGCTGAAGGGTCAGCAGAGCCAAGAGCAAGCCAGCGGGAAGCAGGGAGCAGAGTGACCTTTGCCATTTGGTTTTTTCCCTCAAATCTGGGATGCTGGAAGGGGGATGTCTTTTTTGGCAGGATCCCTTGTGTGTATGTGTTTTTCAGTGAGAGAGAGAGAGTGTGTGTGTGCACGCATGTGTGCCGAGGAGGGGAAGCTGGAGAGGTTTGGAGGGAGGGGACTGGAACAAAATTCTGGCACTGAGCCCAAACCTGAAACACATGCCAATTTGTGCCTCTTGCTGGTGGTAATGAAGGGCTCCGTTCAGGACACACGGGACACTAATTAAGGGGCTTCAAAGGCGGCTTTCTGCAGAGTGCTCTCTAAAGGGGGGCTGAGGGGAGGAAGGAGCACAAGAGGGGGGTGTTCTCCGTTCAATGGAAGACTTCTGGCTCCTAGTGCTGCTGGGGAAGGCACTTTTTCTTTCTCCCTGTCTCCCATAGCAACTCCTACCCGTGAGAGCTAAGAAGGTGCAAGCATCTGGCAGCGCCGGGCAAGCCCTCAACAGCTAGCAGGCAAGGCAGGCTCTGGTACCAAGTGTGTGCTGCCGTGGGGAGGGGAAAGCTGCCAGTGGAAGTGGAGGGACACCATCCGGAAAAGAAGCAAAGGTGGACATAGAGCATGGCAGAAAAAGAGAAAAGAAGAGAAGGAGCTGGAAGCGAAGAGGCAGGGGTTCAGTGTGATTGGTTTACAGAGGTAGCACCCTTGGGAACAGGAGTTGCCCTTAGTCTCCAGGGATCTGCAGGGAATAAAGCTCTGGATCACCACAGATTAAAATTCATGGCTGAGTCTTGTCAACTGCCTCCCATAGGGTTATTTCTCATGAAAGACTGGATGGTGCAAACTTTGCGATAAGACAATGGGCAGGGCAGAGAATGTGCCTCCAATGTGTCAGTCTGGGCACAAGGCTCTGGGCTTAGCTGGGCACCAAACACCAACAAGCACTGCATGGGCACCCGAAGAGGTTTAGCCTGCTTCCAGGAGCTTCACAGACCATTGCCCTACAACCTCTAAGGGTTGCAGGTTCACTCATAGCTGTAGCATTCCTGGGAGGGAGGGAGTCAAGCCACAGAATGAGTGATGTGACTCAGCTCTGGTCACCAAAGAGAGTCTTAGCTCAGCTCTCCTGCTTCCTACCTGGTACCTTAACCACACACCTGCCCACCCTCCCTCCATGGGAGTAAGCATGAAACAGCAGCTCTGGTGGAAAACAGGCCTGTGCTAAGATTGATTAAACGGGGACAGAGTGTGGGAGGAAAGAGAAGAATAAATTGGCAGAGAGAGCAACAGAGCGTTAGTGAGAGACAGGAAGAAAGGATGAGTGAGAAGGATGGTGAGGAAGAGAAAAAAGAGAGTAGAGGGTTATCTATGGATTATATTCACTGGGCCATGCATCAAGCACAGAGAGAAAGTGAGGGAAAGAAAAGAGGTGACATGAGCACGTGAAAGGGAGAAGAAGTGAGAAGAGACTCACAAAGAGCAACAGAAGCAGACAGCTTGAGAGAGAAGCAGTGCTTCGCTGATCCTGCACAACAGCATGCTTCCTGCCATCACTTACCACCACACAAGCTGCCAAAGTGCCCCACAGCTCCCCTTAGCTTCAGAGGGAGCTGCCTTCTCTATGCCAGGATGTCTCAGCACCACGCATGGGTCACCTGGACACAGCTGTTTGGGAGTCAGGACCAATCCTGCCACGGTGAGTCATGGGTACAAAATTTTTAACCAAAGTGAAGCAAAATGCTAGCTGAACTCACCTTTCAGTAGTCCTCTAATGCTCCTCTACACTTGTCCAGATCTGTAGTTTTTCTGACCTTTCTGCCCTCTCCTGTTCACTATCCTCCTATGCACCAACACACACTTAACCACTTATTCCAGATGATCAGCTCCATGTCTCCTGTGTTCAGTGTCACCCAGCCAAAAGGATGGCCACCTGCAGCCCAGAGCAGTACAGTAGGGCTGGAGAAAAAGGAGGAGGAGATTCACCCTGGGAGAAGCACCTGAGGTGAGACTGGCTGAGGTGTGACTCAGGCGAGCGACTGCCCAGTGCAAGGAGAGCAGTGCAAGGCAATTCTTAACATCAGCTCTTGGGCAAAAGACTTCACATGCGTATACAGCAATTCCCCGTCTACTTTCTTACTACTGCCTAACCACGAATCTCACTGCCCAGCCCAAGTGGTTTCTGAGAAGAGGTGGTCAGATTCCTAGGCAGACAGAGTCAAAAGGGTTTGGATACAGAAACACATCATGGTGCTGGAATCAGCCCCAGAGCAGGTCTTGCAGCTGCCTGGGCTAAGGAACATCCTGGGATCTGCTAGGATCTGCAGAGAAAAGAGATCAGCCTCAAGGAGGTGCAGACACAGTCTCAGATGTAATTGCAAGACACAGCCTTGGAAGTGTTTAGCTCCATCACCGACTCTTGTCTCATGCAAGTGTAACAACCGCAGCACGGTCTAGACAAGTCCAGGGCACTCATGCGCCCTGCCTTCTTCCATCCCGCAGACCACCAAACACTTCCCATCGGCTGCTAACAGCTGCTGAAACTTTACTAAGAAAGCAACAAAAGGTCTAAATTGAATGGGAGAACAGAGCTGACCACCAACCTCTTCTGACCATGGGGGAAATAGCAGCCAGGTTTTTCAGGTTCACAGAAAGATACCAGCCTTAGTTTCCATGGAGAGAGGAAACAGGAACACTCTCCAGCCTCCCCTTTTCTCTCCCAGTTCTTCCTTCTCCCCCCCTTCCTTGTGCCCTGTGCAATCCAAATTGGACGCCATGCCATGGATAGATAAACAGGCAACTAGTGAATCAGTCTTATTAAGTTTGAACTGATTATTAAAAAAAAAAAAAAATCAAAAGAGAGGGAGAGAAAATCAAAGCTGGGATTACAGGCTTAGCAAGCATGAGTGCATATTCAGCCTACACTGTTCTCTTTGTGACTCTGTCACACCGGTAGACTGCTAAGAGAGTTATACCATTACTAACATGACAGCATTGTCCTACCCAGCCTGGATTAGAAATCCCAGTGGCTGTGTGGAGGGGAAAAGTCCCTTGGCAGTGGCAGGCACTTGGCCTCACAATGCCTTCCACTCGCAGCATGCCAGCCAGGCAGGGAGAAGTATTCAATTATCAGACAGGCTCTGCCTTTTCCTAGGCCAGCTTTCTCTTACTGTCTGACTGCTTTCTCCCTGGCCGGTGATGCTTGAGAAGTCTGTCATGCAAGAGAAACTCAAGATGGTCCAGGCAATTCCTGAATCAGGCAGACTTCTCACCGCTGACCCCCTCCTCCTTCTCACAAATACATAGTCTTCTCTGAGTATGGGTAGGCTGCTCAGTCCACAGGCGGTGAATATCTCCTTCACAAACACTGGACCTCCAACAACTGCCTGGAAAACTGGATCTCTCTGTTCCCTGCTGGTCTGGGAGCATCAGCCAGTTGTGATTCCTTAGCACGTCTCTGGCCTAAAATCATGCTACAGTCACAGAGCTGAGACTGATTGCTCTCATTACTTTCACTTCTTAAGGAGGACTCCAGCAGTTTTTAAACAGATTAAAGATGTGTGTGTTGCCCTAATGCAATTCTCAAACACCTCCTTTGTTTCAAGTAACCCCCCTACAAATACCACTCAAAACATCATGGCAATCAGATCATCATCCACTGCTCATACCCCTCGTGATGTCCCTGGGGGCTGTGATCCCTCACTGGGACAGTGCTGTTACAGTGTACCTGTGAGCTGGCACAGACTGACAAAAAAAGGCAATAAATGCATCACCCCAGTCAGGATGCAGAAAGAGGAAGGGTCATTGAGTAACATGCTCTCTCATTGCCCTGGCAGCAGCCAGCATCTCTGCTGATGTGGCCACCAAAGATTTGGGGGACTAGCTTTGGTATCACTGAGGGAAAACGAAATGGACGCTGTGGGAATTGGCTGTGTTGGTCCCTGGATCTCCAGAGAGGGAAGGAGGTGTTGGACTTGGAGTGAGAAAGGCAATGAGCTAAAAAGAGGAGAGAATTGGGTATGCAGTGCCTGGAGGGTGAGGGTCAGGACCAAGAGCAGCAGAAGGAGCTGCCTAAGACAGCTGCTCACCCAGATGGTCTCCAGTCTGCAGCCTTCAGATCTTGCCTTAGCTCCAGCCCCGCGGCTGGTGCTTGTGGCCTCGTCTCCCCACATCGCTGTTCTGCAGCCAGTAAAGCCACTGGTAGGGCAGGCTCTGTACCACTGCAGGAACTGGGGCAGGGACCATTCCTCATTCACGGTACCCCAGTACTACTTCATCTGTCCCGACCCAAAGAGACAAGGGAATAAACACTTTTTTTCTTTCCAGAGCTGCCCCAGGGCTAGGCTACAATATTTTATGGCCCAGTTCTTAGCCTATTTGCATTTTGTATTTTTACTTCAACTGCTGTTTGTTTCCAGACATTTGGGATGCCTAATGATTTTCAAAGCACTGTTTATTTTAATCCCTCTAATTTATTAATAAATTGGTTGGCCTCAAAGTGCTTGGGAAAGAAGAGTAAGGAGGTTGTAACCAGCGCTTTGAATAAAGCATCAAACTGTCATATGATCTCATCAAAGCAACAGCAAGCAGCTCACTTTGTTGGCTACATCATGATACAGCCTCATGGGTCCTCCAGCTTGGTGTCAGGTTTCCTCATACATGTCACCCTGCAACACTACCAGGCTCACCAACTCCAAGGATGAAGTAAAAACCAGCAATGCCCAGAGGCAGCTCCCCATGAAAATTCTGCCCCTTCTCACCCTCCCGCATGTTGTGAGAATGTAACATGCCACCATATTGCAGATAACGTAAACCATGGTGACATCGATGTGGATTTGCAGTCAATGTTGTAATCTTCCAATAAATCAAAGGTGCACTTGGCCTCCATCCTCCACTATACTCTCTTCAGCCCAGTTCATGCACAGGGCAGTCCCTGAAAAAACAGTGAGCATAAACGCTGCTAATCATGCAAATGAGAGGGCTTTGAATCTCTGCTAGTCGGTCCCAACAGGAAAATGCCAGATTTCCTCAGCACCAAAAAGCAAATGTCAGGTCCTGAAAATCCTAGGGGATGCCCTCAAATAACTTTTCCTGCCTCCATGAAAGTGAGTGTGCCCCATCGTGCGTTCATGAACCTGCCCTCATCTAAGTCAAGGCCTGAAGACCGGAGTCTTTTGCAGCTGACAACTTCATAGCATCCTTACAGCTGCAAAGCCCGTGCACTCTCAGCAGTCCCACTGAACTGAAGAAGCCCTTTCTCCAATCTCACGCCTGCTAAGAAAGCTCACAGCAGCACAAGTTGCCTTGCCCATTGCTACTGCTACTGCTCTGATAGCTGCCCTGTCAGCAGTGAACATGTTAGCTATATACCAGCACTTGCCAGGGACACACCACTCGCAGAAAGCAGAAGCCTCTCTCTTTTGTAGCGGCAGGGCTTCCTGCAAGTGCACATCTTGTGCTAAAAGGCTGAGGCAATTCCATAAAGAGCTCTGTGAAAGCAGCCTGAAGTTGCTGCTGGTTGTCATGATGAGTTAGTTGTGCTAGATGTCCTCCAGAAGCATGGTCCTGCCTGGGAATAGACAATGACTACTGTTTACAGGGAGTGAACACATCCTGCCTGAATGACTTTATTACAACAGCCAGCACGGTTGTCTGGCAAAGGGGGAGCACCTGCACCAATGTTCTCTTTGCGCTGGTGGATAGACCGACAGAAACAGAGGTGCCTCAAGAAAGACGATGGTGGGATAGAAGCTCTTTCACCCAGGATGCAGGAAGGACAAAAAAGTTTTTGCAGTGCCGGTTGCAAAGCTGTTTCTGGAGTGGCTCCCTTTGCTGAGATACACAGGTTCTGTCAGTGCCAGTGCAACCTACGCAGAAGTGTGCCCCAAGCTCGCTGTGTTCCCATCCAAAGGCAGGCATCTGCATGCCCAGCAGCTCACATGCAATACATCTGCAGGACAAATACATCCTCAGCCATGGCAGGTCAGACACCTTCCTGTTATAAGCAGTCACAGCAATAGATTTACTCCCTTCCCCACCACAGATTAGGCTGCACCTCCAGGGGTAGCTCCAGTTCCTGCCCAGACATCACTGCTAATCGCTTACCACGCATTGCTGTGTCCCCAATCACCATATTAATGTTTGTGCCTCTAAATCCTGTGCTTTACTTTAAACAGCCCCTCTTCTATCCTAGCTGCATCTCCCAGCTGACAAATGGGAACCCAGGGACAAGGGCTGTCTGCCACAGTGCCCGCTCGCTCCCTGCCGCTTCGCAGGGTGTCAGCCTGTCAGCAGAGCATCCCCCCTCCCCACCTTCCCGCCCTGACTCCCCGCGCTCCCACCACCTCCTGCCAGCACAAGAGGGGCCCCCTGGGGAGGCACTGAGACTGCTCACCCTCCTTCGTCTCCCCCATCTCCTCCTCCTGTGTGGACCCCCCTGATTGGCATCTACCCACTCACTGGGAGGACATCAGAGACATCGTGCCTGCCCTGCTCCTGGTACCCGATACCAGTTACCTTGTTTTAGGGCACTGTCAACCACTCCAGCAGCCTTCCCCTCCCACCCAGCCCCCCAGAGCCAACAGGAAGAAAAGGGATGGCATGAATCCCAGCTCTCTGCTATACCTTGTGGACAGCGCATTATCTTCACCCTACAAAGTAAGGGTAACTCTTGGCGTGCTGGGAGAGGTGATGCTTGTGAGCACTTAGATGATAAAGTCAGGTTATTACCTCCCTGCCCTGGCAAGGCACCTTGCTCTCCCTGCTGCCCATCTCCCCCGGGGCAGGGAGCTCCGTGCTTTAGCAAAGCCTGATCTCCCAGCCAGCTCTCTTAGGCTGCATAAAGAGAGATAAAGATCTTTGAAGCAGGATTTGAATTGAGTCCTCAGTTTGATGATGTCCCACTTAAGGAGAAAGGCAGGGTGAATTAACCCTGATCTCTGCTCTCAACACAATGCACCAACAAGTGATTAGGACTTTGGAGAGAAATAAGAAGAGGGACAGCAGACAAATCAGCTCTCAGAGCCTTCCTGAGAGGAGCATAACCAGCTCATGTACTTAAGGCCAAAACCCTTCTGGCTCTCCCTGTAGGTTTCTTGGTGTCTTTTCTTCTATTGCCTCTATGATCCCTCAGCAAAGAGCACAGCCTCGGCAACACAGCCCCAGCAGGGAAGTCCAAGAAAGGCCAAAACCTCCAGGATCATGCCTTTCTTATCTAAGAGCACAGGCAAGGGCCATCTGGCCCCAGGATGCTTTCTCCAGCAGTGACAAACACTGAGGCCTTGGGAAAAGGAGCAGAACCTGGCCAACATACAGTGACGCCTCCCCAGGTTTCTCTCCCAGACAAGTTGAAGCCAGTGGATTTTGTGAGTAGGATGAAATTTACCATGAATTTACTAAACCTCACAAAATTCTTCCATAAGGATCTTGCCCGGTCTTCCCTTTAACTGCACTTTATAGTTACACTTCATAACTACATGTCAGGTGCATTTCTGGTGGGAAGAAAGGGAACAGTAAAAGGCCCATCCATGAAGGAAGAGACTGTTTTGCAGTCCTTCCAGCGCGGTGTGTCTCTGTAATCAGGGAGGAGGGAAGATCTTCCTCCTCCACGCTCCTCAGTAGGAGTGAACAGTAATGAACACGCTGGGAAAGGCCAGTAGCACTTGGGTGAGGCATATGGGTCTTTGCATAAGAGCATGCCAGCCAAAATGGAGAGATCATTACTGTGTTTGCTCATGTTTGATGTGTCTGTAAAACTGGCTGGTGCAAACATCCCATTGTGAGTGTTCACGGGTGATGTGACTCGCAGTGGGCCCTGGGACATGTCCCCAGCCCGTGAGCATGTGAGCTGACCCCACAGGGTGTACGTGAGGCATATGGGTCTTTGCATAAGAGCATGCCAGCCAAAATGGAGAGATCATTACTGTGTTTGCTCATGTTTGATGTGTCTGTAAAACTGGCTGGTGCAAACATCCCATTGTGAGTGTTCACGGGTGATGTGACTCGCAGTGGGCCCTGGGACATGTCCCCAGCCCGTGAGCATGCGAGCTGACCCCACAGGGTGTACACATGCGTGCTGCCTGGCTGTCAGGGCACCTGCCCACTGGGGAACTTTCCATCTAAACCGGCTGACAGCTGCTCTCCTGAGTTTCCTGGACACCAATAATGTTTTCCCTTTTCTAATCTCCCTGATGTAAATCTATTCATGACGAGTGCCTAGAGACTTTTAATTCCATCAGCATTAAACTCACTAAAATCTCTATTACCAAAAGCTTTTAGGATTTTCCCCAGAATCTACAAGTCAGGTTCATAACATGACAGAACTCCACCTCTCTAGAGTGTCTGAGAAATTAATTTGTGCTTTCTAAATGCCAGGATCACTGACCAGACATTCAAAGTATCCCCCTTCCCATCAGTAAGCTCCAGCTGCTGATAAGACATGGCCATTCCCAGATGTTGAGCTGTCCTCTGAAACATCCATAACAGCGTGAGAAGAGCTCCCACCCTGTGACAGGCAAGAGCAGATCCTTTGCCACAGCAAAGCAGTACCAGAGGTTCACGGATGCTGTATTAAGAGTGGAAATTATCTATTGCAGTGGTCTCTTGCTGCACTCGTAGAGCAAAAGGCTAGCAAATGCATCACAACACTGATGTTCCCCAGTATCGTAACAAGTGAAAAGGTAGTGTGGTCTCATCTCAGCGCCGCACAGAGCCAGGTACTGTAAAAGCACAGGGATTATCCAGCTACACCTCAGTAGAGAAGGTGGCTGGATGCCGAGACAAGTTGAAGGTGGTGGTGGTGGAGGGGGGAAGAAGCTGTGAGTCAGTGAGCGAGGTTTCTAAATGTTATAATACTCCAGAGATGGTGCATTTATCCTTTGGCCCTGGAGGTTCATTGGTTACTGTAATAGAGCAGAGAGATGCAATCATCTTCTGATCCCAGAGGTCTTTTTAGGTGCTATAATAGATTAGTGGTGATCAAGCTGTCTCCAAAGCCTTGGGGTTGCTGGCATGCTGGCGTCTCTCAGCCCCCACAGCCCCCAGCTCCTGGATTCCAGGAGAGGTGCTGGAGATGTCGCTTCCACCCTAGAGGTTCAAAGGGGCTGTGATGATGTCGGCTTTGAAACACTGCCAAAGTTCCCTCTGGCCGTACAGGAACTTTTAACCCCATGGAAAGGTGTGATATTGACCCCAGGTCTCTCGGCACTGGGACGTGAGCCCGGCTGCTCCCACTCCATCCACATCAACTGCAGTGGGTGTAGCTCCGAGCTACCCACCAAAACAAATCACAGCTTTAAGAATACAAGAGAGCTCAGAGATCCAGCAAAGAGCGGCACGCGGAGATGATCCTCAGTGTTTGTTTTCCTGGCTTATAAACATTTCCCTGCGCAAGGAGTCACTCCACTCATACCTCGTGGGCTGCCCAGGAAGGAGACATACTTACAAGGAGTCTGAGATTTGTGTGTGCTACACACAAATAGCTAGAAATCAAACTCTGTGAACAGGCTCAGTTAGCCAAGCTATTAATGACTTCAACACCCTATATCATGTATTCAGTAAAAAACCCCAAGAACTGGGACCTTGCTCCTGGGTAGGGAACGCTGTAGGACAGGGAGGAGGTGTTTATAGACTCAGTTGCTTACACTGAAGAGAGGAGGAAATAATCAGGTAAGGTTTCAGAGTTTCTATAGGCTCAGGAATTTCTCTTCTCCCTTCAGCCCCAGCAGATTTTTAATTCTGGGCTCCAGCTTGGCCTGGCAAATGGAAAGGCTGCAATACCCTGTTATCCTGGTGCTGATTCCCGCATCCGTAGCTTAGGTGGGAAGTGGAAGCATGGGCAATCTCCCAGGAATGTCTGGGAACTTTCCAGGTTAGGCTTCTGATCTCAGGCAATTTCAAGAGTTTAGATGGTTTTGCATTTGTGTGTGTGGTGTTTGGTTTTCACCGGAACTGAGTTCAAACTCAGAGGTTGAAAACCCTGCTTCTTACTATTGACTTCGACATGATTATGCCAGTTTACGTTAGGAGAGAATCTGACCCCATTCTTCCCTGAGCTTGAGGATGCTCCTGAACACATGTGATGCTAGGAAGAGTTGGGACATGAACAGAATTTCACTGCTCACATCCCAGCAGGTGTTATTAAGGTAAGGTGCACGCTGGGAAACAACCATTCCAGATCAGAGAGATGTCCATGCTGACTCTCATGAAAGACATTACCAGATTTTTAGGGGGAAAAGGTGGAAAAACTTCAAAGCAGACAGATGAGGGATAATGTGCTCCTATCTTCATTTTCTTATTGGCCACTATGAGTTGCGGGTTAATATAGGCTCTGAAGACTGAACCTGAAGGTTCAGACTCCAAAATTGGGCTCGTCCTGAGTTAAAGCTCATTTGTGTATTGCTCTCCACAAAAATACACAAGCCTGCTGTTAACCTTTCTAAATTCTTGGTCCTGACAAAATCTCATGACTTAGAACTCCACAGTCCAACCTTGCATTTTAATTTCACTGTGCATTCTCTCACTCCTGTGTGATGAGGAAAGGAAGGACAGATGTACTCATAAGTCTTATAATTTTATTTCCTTCCAACATCCATTCCCAGCCCACTGTCTGACACCGGCAACCCCTGTCTCCTCCATCTCTTCACTTGGGGGTGTTCACAGGCTTTCTGTCTCACCTCAGAGCCCCTTCAGTTCTCCATGATCACTTTGGAAACAGGCTGACCCTGGTTCAGCATGCAATTCCAAATGAGGCGGCACCGCAGGTGTACCGAGAGCCTCGCAGCTCTTCCAGAGTACTCTCTACCCACTGCCTCCACAGCCAAATAGCTGCTTTGCCTGCTCAAGGGCAGCACAACATGGGGCAGAGCTCTGGAAAGAGCTCCCTGACATCCGCCCACACTTTCATTTGGCTGATACCCTTCATTCAGGACCGTTGGGGGTATCTGAAGACTTGCAAGCCTGCCCTGCAACACACATTACTTTGAACATGTCAACGCTGAGTTTCGTTCACCAGAGCGCAGCGCATTCATTTAACTTAGCTCTCTTTCCCCGGCGTTTCTCACAGCCCTTTCTGGCCACAGCCAACTTAATAACTTTGTCTCATCTGCAAATTTTCATATGGCATATCTCTCCTCCCACCTTTCCAAGTCATTAAACAATACAGTAAATCACATGGGATTTAGAAGAGAACCTGGAGGCCACATTAACCTTTTGCCATGGTGAAACTTGACTGTTTAATCCCCTCATTCTTTCAGTCTCCTACTCAGTTTTTGATCTATGTCAATATTTTGTCTCTTACTGACTACTTAGCTTCTTTAGTAGCTCTTGTGCAGGATCTTTCAAAAGCCTTTTGGAAGTCTAAATACATTATATTAATTGGTTCTCCTTTATCCACTGCTTTACTGACACATTCAAAGAGTTATAGGAGATTAGGAAGATGCAGTTTTCCTTTTGCTGAACCTGTGCTGGTTAGGTCCTATCAGACCACAATCTTCCAGATGTCTTCAAGCATTGCTTTTTAATTATCATTCCCACCAATTTACCAGATACAGATGCAAAGCTTACTGATCTTTAATTCCCTGGATCATCACTGGAGCCTTTTTTGAAATATAGGCACAACACTTGGTCTTCTCCAATTCCCCAAATTAGTAGCTTTTTTTCACAAGTGATTGCATATTTTTGTTACCAGCTCAATCACTTAAGCTCCTTCCAAACTCTCAGATTTAACCATCTGGACTTGATAACTTATTGTTTGGGGAAAGGGGGGGAGGTTTTGTGGTTTTTTCAGTGGGTTTTTGTTTTTTTTATGATTGGCTTTGTCCCAGCACCCATTATTCTACCAGCATGGTTTCCAACACTTCCTTATCTAAGCAGATATGAGAAAAGAATCTCACAAACACTGTTGGTAGGGATGGCTGATATAAGAGAAATCATAAGAGAATTCAGCTCCCCAGCAACATCCTAAAAATGGAGATACTGAGTCACTTTAAACACAGAAGGTGACTGGAATTGATCAGTGCGAGTTTTCTTGGATAACTTCCACCCTGTTCTGACCGACCAGGCTAGTTTTGCTCATTTGTTTGAGTCTCTTGCTGAATAGTGATTTCCGTCTTGACCCCAGAAGATTCAGGGCAGGAATGGAGCTAGCTTGATTATATACAGCCCAAGGTGCAATACAAAGAAAGTGACCTCAGTGCTGGGGGATGCATGAACCTGGGAGGAGATGAAACCCAGCGAGGATGAAAAGAAGTAAATCAGAAGGTGAGCAGAACAATGCTGGGCTGTTAGCTGTTGATTGCCTTTCAACTGAATCAGCCCCAAGACAAGAAATGCAATGGGAAATGCTGGGGAACTCAAATAAGTAGCCCCATTATATGAGTGTTTCTCTCTTTGTGCCCGGCTGGTTCTCCATAGCTCTCACCATGCTGGCTGGCTTTAAAAGGCGTAGGAGTTCAGATCAGGGCACAGCCTGATGGCCCTGATATGCCACTGACTTCGAGTCACACGGCTCATTGGTGCTACAACTGGGGGTCAGGGAGGAAGCTTAAGATGGGCAAGAAGCACCCACAGGTTTGTGTCACAGGTACACCACCGTGAACACATGACTGGCTGTGGGTACGTGTTCACATGCAAGCCTGTCTGCAAGCCAACACTGGCATTCCGGCTTCTGGAAACCTTCTGCAAACTGCCACACTCCCATCAGAAATGACACTCGGAACATCTGTATGAAATCTACTTACCCTATGACAAACCTGGTATACCTACCTTACCTGACAGACACGTACTCAAGTATATTTCATAAAAGACGAAGAGAAACTTCCCTAAATCCCTCTTATCTAATTGCTGCTATTCAATTTTTATGGGACATGTTGATGGGGTAATTATAGAGAAAATTCTGCCTCATGTAGCATGTTGAATTCATTCCCTGCAGACATTGCCTATGTAAGGTAATGTGGCCATAAGTATTTCTGGGGAGCAGTCTAAAGTCAAGTCTGTGGCTTCCTCTAAGACCTCACCAACATCCCTCCAGTACAGAGCAAGGCAATTCCCAGCAGTACTGGGCAGCACACTCACCTCCTCTGGCTCCACAGGAATTTCTCAGCTGTGCTCCCTCCTTCATATTGGGAGCAGAGGAACATGCACAGCAGAAGACAGCTCAGAGCAGGAAAGGGGAACCTCAGGCTGGTTATTCCCTGGGTTAAGGAGGTGGATGGGAGATGAGCAGTCTCCTGTGCAGAGCTGGTCCTCCTGCCACAGCTTTTCAGACCACATCCGTGCCCAGTACAAACACACTCAGGTCGAACTCTAGCCTGTATTATTTATATAAGAGACTTCCACACCACATTATTGTCATCACAGAGACATGCTGCTTTCTTCCTGCCTCACTCTCCACCCCTCTCTTCCTTTTCTTCTTCTGCCCTTTTTCTCTCAGGTCTTCCCTCCTTCTTAGTGTCTCCATCCCCCTATATGCTTCACAATTCCCTTTCCCTCCACGACACATCCCTCCACTGCCTGCAGTTCTCCACCCCTGAGAAACGAGGCAGGGCTCACACCTGACGAAGCACAGCACAGGATGAGACACAGGGGTTGAGACAGGGGAGAAGAGCAGGGGAGGAAGAGGTCTTCTTCAGCCCCCGAGTTAGCCCAACACAACTCCTCAGCCTGTGACCTGGCCCCACACACCGGGCACAACCCCACTGCAGGTGCCTGCTTGGGCTGGGATGAAGCAGCATGGACACCCGCACGGATGCTGTGCTACCGCGTGCAGGCCAAGCCGGGCAGGGAGGTAGCACAAATCCCATCCAGATGCTCTTCCAGCAAGGCTTTTACTCCTCTCCCGCTCCTCACGTGCACGGGTCACGCATGCATGTGCATCTCGGGGCTGTCCTCGGCTGCTCAGCAGTGCCTGTGCAGAGGGTGCCGGGGGGAGGTGAAGCGACGGAGACCAGGGATGGCTGGCCACCAGTCATGGCCTGTACCAGGGTCCCCTTTGCTCCCCTGACACACACACAGACACACGGCATGGCTGCTCGGGGAGGCCCAGCCAAGAAACCTGCCCTCCACCACTGAATCCCCACTCTGTTTCCCAAGTGACAAGCCACAAACTCCCTTTCTCTCCCCAAACAGAGGCTTGAGTGAATCACTGCCTCGGCCCTGGCACACAGCACTCCGGTCATTACAGATTCTCCTCCAGCATCCAGCCCCCCGCGAAGGTCAGCACGCAGCAGTGCCAGCAGAGCGTGTGCGGGCTGCACCTCCCTTTCCCCACAGCATCCCTCTGTGCAGCCTGAAGCACGGTGCAAATGGTGAGCA
Organism: Fulmarus glacialis; assembly: GCF_000690835.1. NCBI lineage: Eukaryota > Metazoa > Chordata > Aves > Procellariiformes > Procellariidae > Fulmarus > Fulmarus glacialis. Next base: position 18,129 of record NW_009193667.1, on the reverse strand, counting down.
TGCCTTCACATCCCCCTTTCCCATCCTCCTCCTCTCCCCCAGTGTTTGTGGCTACAGACTGCCCCATATAAAGGTAGGGGAAACTGAGGCACAGCATGGTGACCGGTGAGAGACCTCACTGGGATTAGGATTCAGGAGACCTTAGCAACAAGGTCTTTTTGTAAGCAGTGTCACCTCTTGGCTTCACCCCCAAAAAGCTCATCTTGCTGAGCTTTAAAGTAAAGCTGGCTTCAGACTGCAAAACCTGGTCAGCAAATGCTCCTCCTTATCACCAGAGACTTACATACGTCCACACATAAGCATGAAGCAAACCACCCCTCGCCACCTTCCTGCCCTTTTCACTCCCTCAACACCACAAGCACCTGAGTGACAGATCTGGAAGAAGTCCCTGCAGTGTAACAGTAAGGGTTTGCGCTCCTACTCTGTCCCAAGTGAGCACCTGCCTCCGATGGGGCTGTCTCGGCTCCTGCCCACGGTGCAACCCCGTTTTCTGCCAACATGATCCTGTGAGGAACGATAACACCTCTCCCAGGCCCCGTGCACTGACCAAGGGGCTGTGGGGTGGTCAGGGCTGGAGAGCAACATCCTCCTGCTGAGACAACGCTTCCCTCCCCTTCCTCTTCAGCACGATGCCTGCCCTCCTCCCAGCTGGTGTCATCCTCTCGTCCCCGTGCACACGCTCTCCAGGGCAGCGGGCAGCATGCGAGACACCGCTCAAAAGCCTTTGGGGAGAGCCAGGCAGAGATGCAACCACCAGCCAGGGGACATACTTGTCTCTCTAGGATCTCCGTGGACCTGGGGTGGTGCTAGGAGAGATGGAGCTACAGGGAGCTGGGTTTCTGCCTCGCCGTGCATCACTTCTCAAGGCACCCGGGAGACATGGGCTGTTGTAACTCCTGAAAGGGGAGGGCAGCTGCCTGATGTGGGACATGGCTTGCTCCCTGCTAAGACTGTAATTCAACCTTCTTTTAAACCAGCTTGCCCGACAGGAGAGACTGAACCAGGCTAGCCACGGCGTGCAATTGCATCTGTCAAATTAGCCAGAGCACACACGATCCGGAGTGCGTGCCAGATGTGGAAGGACAAACAACACTCGAGCCAGCATCAAGTTAGAGCGGCAGGCAGATAATACCCAACGCAAAGTAAACCTTGCCAGCACAGAGTTAAGCCAACATTGTTTTCTAAACAAATCTGAAGCAGCAGTGATTTCATACTGGATCAGCATTTTCTACCATGTAGCAGCAGCAGTTTTGACCCAGTACCAAGCTCCCTAGAGCTGGATTTATTGTCTTGTCCACCCTGAGCCAGTGCCAAAGCCATGTCCTGAGAGGCCTGAGGAATTTAACCAATGCCAAATGGCTTCGGAGGCTCCATCCAGGAGGAGCTTGCTTTCTGCAAACTCTCCGATAATGAAACCAAGTGCAACTGCATGGTCACGCTCCCTGCCGGGCCCCGGCCAAGAAGAAGAGTGACACATCAACAACACTACAGTCACTCCGTCACCCGCAACACATGCACACACGAGCACACTGAAGGGTGTGAACCACAGGGGAAAAGATCACTTCACAGTATTGTCAGCTGGCAGCAGCATCCAGAAATGATCCCGCCAGGGAACATCAGCCCTTCCTGAGGCTGCCCAAAGCTGCTCCTGCCCACCACAGCGTGCGCCGAGGGGTCACAAGGGATGGGAAGTGCTGGAGAGGGAGTGAGGAAGGCGTGTTGCTGAAAGAGAGAAAAGCAGGGCTCAGGGGTACCCCAAAAGAGGAAGAAAAGCAGCTGGCGCCACCAGACAGAAGCTGAAGGCAGCGGTTTGGGTGCAGGGGGAGGTGTTGGGGCGGCTGGAGAGAGGGACACGGGAGAGCGCTGACAGCAGGGTCCTGCAGGGAGATGCACTGGAAGATGCACCCTCCTTGCCCGCATCACCAGGTGGGACCTGGGCAGGAGGGGAGCAACCCATCACCTCCTTCAGGGGACACCACACCAGCACCACTGCCAGGGCTGTGCTGCAGCATGGGCCCTGCCAGCCCCTTCTCCCTGGAGAAATGCAGAAGCCTCAAAATCTGACTCAGAAGACTGCAGCATCTGCCAGAATCTGTGCAGAACCTGAAACCACAGCCTGGCAGGTGCGAACCCCCAAATCTCCCCTCCAAAATCCACTCGCCTGAGGATGCCCTCTGCCTCGCCAGCAGCTCGTTGATTTAGGGTCTTATTCCAGGCACGTCTGTGCTCCTCAAGGGCCAGCAGCGCGGCTGGGCCTGCCCAGGGGATGGGAGAAACAGCTGCTCCCCGCTCCCCTCCCATCCCCACGCTGCAGCAGCTCCAGCAGCACAGAGACTTGGCATGGAAATAGTGCGACTGATCTTCCTGCCTTCCCCGCAGAGGAGCTGGGGAAAGGGGCACCGAGAGCAGCCCCAGGCGGCGGGAGGCCCTTTCAGGTGCTCCCAAGAGCTTTGCTCCCCAAAATGGGTCAGGCTCGGCACAGGGCCCCTCCGCTGCCTGTGCAGGGCACACAGCGTTCCCAGCTTATGAAACACACTGTCTCCAGCAGGAAAACATTCCTTCCAGCCAGGCAGGAGCACCAGGGGACAGCAGATAAGCAATGACAAAGAGCATGCCCATCACCCCAAAAGCTGTGCCAGGCTGGGCTGGGTATTCAGAGGACGTACCTGGATAGGAAATGGAAGCCAGCACCCTCCGTGGGGAATCAGGATACCCAAAATATCTGTGAGATGAGGAGGGAGGGGCAACCCTCCCCTGCACGCCCCACTCCCAGTAGCATGATACCCACTCCTGCTCTGCTGCAAGCTGCATCCCCGAGGGGACCCAGGCCAGGGCCGCGGAGCCCAGCCATGCGGCTGGCCAAACCAGCCTGCTGCTCCGCTGCAGCAGTGTCAGCCCGGCTGCCCCTTCTCCCGAGAAACAGGGGAGGGGGAGAAAAATGCCGTAGGGAGAAGAGCAGACAGGTGTGTGCCAAGGGAGGGATGGGAAAGGAGGGGAACGCACTTGGGACTGCGTGCAGGGGACCTGCAACGCTTCTCCCTGCTGCTCTGCAAACAATCCCTCCCTGCACACGCATGCAGAGCTGCAATGAAAGGGGGTCGGAGGGGAGGGAGCAGCTCTCCATTAAGGAGGGGGGGGCTGATGAAAGCCTAGATTTTGTTCACAGCGTAGCAGAAACCGCTGCCTTTCCCCTCCCTCGCACCTCTGGGGAACAAGCAACGAGAGGGAGGGAGGGATGGAGAGAGGCGCACAGACATAGGTGCCGAGGTTGGCTTACCTCGCGGTGCCTGTGCTGGGGGTGCCCGGGTGTGCGGGAGGTAAATGCAAGGCTCTGCTCTCCTCGTCGAGTGCTGGGAAAGGCCTCTCTTCAGTCACATCAAGGAGTGGCCTGTGAGTAGGTGCTCCAGCTCACCGCTCGATCGAAGATGCCATGGATTCATTGCTAACGACTTCGCCTTCTGTGAGGAGAGGAGGAAAGGGGAGGGAAAAAAAAAAGGAAAAAAAACCACCAGCTTAAGACTTGGAGGGTAGATTCACTTCTTTCTTAGGTTTCCAATGGCAACTGAATATACCACAGATGAAGATCCAGGGGGTGTGTGTGTGCGCGCGTGTGAATGTGTGTGTGTGTGGGAGGGACGGAGACACACAGCTGCTGAGTCCACAGGCAGTGTGGGGTGTGAGCTAGTCAGGGCGTATTGGTGGTTATGGGAACAGACAACTGGACACGGGCAGCAGAGCAGACAGACAGATGGACGGAAAGATATTTAAAGGATGAAAAGAGGATGGCCTATATCCTAAGAGCCTAGCTGTCCCACTGCACACAAAAAGGAGACAGGACCTGGCCCAGTGCAGGGCAAGGTGCTGACGGAGCCGCGCCGGGGGAAGGTGAAGTGTGCCTACAGACACAGCCACACGCCGCCTCCCAGCCCTGCTCACATCACCCGGGCACACCCCCCTGCAAGCACGCTGTTCACACTCAGTCTGCTACACACATGCTGTACACACACACATACACACTCTCACTGGCCTTTTCATACCGCCACGCACCACCTTGCATACGGCCCCTAAAAATTCAGAGTCCCTCCAAAGGGTGAGGTGCTTCTCTTCTTCACATACATCCTGCACCTACGAGCTTGCACAGCTGTATTAACATGCATACGTGATATTTCAGACAACCATCACACAACCACATCAACTCTACCCAGCCTGTTCCACCACTCATATGAGTACACAGCGAAAACATTTATATACAGCACAGCAAATACCGACCACTGCACAAACGCATCCTGAATATCTGAACATATCTACCACACACAAACTCCTGACCACTTATACGTAACTCTCACTGCACAAATGCACATAATTTAATAAGCCCACCTCCATATCAAAGACCAGAAAAAGTGCCATGTACACACACACCCCCAAACATCTATATCAGTGCAAACAGCACACCAGCGTATCACAACGCACACATCTATAAGAAAACAAAAGCACATAAAACATCCTCACGTGCTTAGGAACGTAAGTCAAGCAAGTACCACTGGCTGCATATCACACACAAATATACTATGCTTACAAATTGCCTGCAGCATACAAACTGATCACATCAGACACTGTTACCTACCTAACTCAGCCCACACAGTGGCATACCATCCTTCTGGATCCTAAACGCTAGCCCCAGCATCATCAAACACCAGCCATATTCTGTCACATGGAAAACACAAATACTCATCAACATCCAACACAGGCAGACAAACACAAACTACACATGAAATGCAGACAGCCAGCATCACTCACCCAAAAAAGTGACATTCTTGAAAGTTATGAAGCTGGAGCTCACGTTGGAGCTGTATTATTCTGTGCACCTGCACGGGTGCACGTGAACACACACACATACACTGCCACACCAACTCTGTTTAAACTGTCTCCATCTCTGAGATCTTCCCTTTTTTTGCACTTTCTCCAGTTCTGTCCATTCTACCATCTCCCAGCAAAGCCCACGTATCTGTCCGCTGACACATGTTGCAGCTCCTGGGGGCAAAATCTCTGGAGCAGAAAGCCTGTACAAACATCCACACTCATCCCTTCTCCTTTCTTCCTTTCTTCTGGTGTTAGATGTGCATAATTTGCATGCAGAGAAGAGTGCAAGGTCCCACCAGACCCGAGTGCTCTGAAATTGGCTGATAGTGGCATCAGGGGATGGGACTGCAAAACCTAAGCACGGTGAAGAAGTACATAAACCCTTGTGGGAAGCAGAGATTTGGCCAGGAAGGTGCCAGCTTCCCCCAGGACCCGGGAGAGACAAGGAGATGTGCGAGGTGGGGAAGAAGGGGCAAGGGAAGGAGGGGAGATCGGCCCGGCACCAGGGACGGCGCGGCGAGCACTCTGCCAGGCTTGTTTAACAAGCTCGGTAGTGTCACAGTGTGATCCTGCGAGCGGATGGCGGGGAGCGATCAGGATTCGGCATCAGGGCAAGCGCCTGTACCTGTGTGCCCCCGGGAAATGGGAGAGGTAGGGGAAAGCGTGGAGTTTTGGCGGGGGAAAAGCAGGTGGGTGCAGGTGCAACTGCAGGCACATGGTGCAGGGGTCCGTGGCTGTGTTGGGATCACTGGAGCAGTGGGTACTGGCACAGGTACAAAATAAAGAGCCCGTACACATGAAGGGGCTGGATGACTTGGAAACAGGCAATGCCGGGGGAGGCCGGGGGTTGCCGTCGGGTCTAGCCTCAGCCAGACTCACAGGCCTTCCCAGCCCTTCTCTGTACAACTCCTGAGCAAGCAGATTATTCCTGACTCCTAGAGAAGTAAGGAAAAAAGGAAGGAGTCCCAGAAGCTCTTGTCCTGTGCTGTTGGACGGGCATGGGCTCTGAGCACGTACAGACACACCTCAGTGTCAGTCAATGAAGTGTACATTGCAACAGCCTCTTCCAGGAACTCCCTGCCCTCCCACACGTCGCGTGCCCCAGCACCCTGCTTCCACAGCTCTTCACCAAACACCCCCCAGCCCTCTTCCCAGCACATGCAAGTACACCTTCCTCACCGTTACTCAGGCATGCAAACTCTCCGCTCCCCAAAGCCACCCACTTCACACCTTCCCCCAGAGCGCTCCCACCTTCCCACGCCCACACCACACGCATGTTTGTGCAGTGGCACGAGAGGAGCCAGAAGAAACATGTGGGAAAGCCCCCACCACCACCTCAACCCCTCCAAACCACCCCCTCTTCCCCTCTACCTCCACCACAGCCGCCACTCACTTTTCAGAAGTGCTTTGAAGGAGTAGAAATTTCCTCTCTCTCAGCTAAACTTGGCCCATGCACCCAGGCAATTTCAGCTTGCTAGGAGTGTCTGTTCCTCAGCACTATGCTCAATTGTACCTGCATGCCTCTTCCCACAAACATCCATTGTGCATTACAGGAGGTGAATAACGCAGGCTGAAAGGGGACAAGTGAGAGAGCCTTTTGGGCCTCAGCAAGGCACGTGTACAGAACAGAGCGGAGATGGGAGTTGCCCCATTTGGTCAAAGCTAACAGATGCTGCTGGAAAAGCCACCATGGCCTGAAGTGCTACTTGTGTTAAAGTACGGTCATGAGGGTGATTTAAAGAGGCTTTTGGACTCAGGATTTCTAATAGGTGTTGAGAGGTAACACAGAGGTGTCATGTGTGGGTAGGTAAGGAGGATCTTCATCTCCGAGATACTTAGCACTGAGCTAAGCAGCTGAAGAGAGCCACTAGTGGAAAAGGGAACCATCATCCTAAACTGACCTCCAAACCATCTGCTCCGGTGCTTCAGGGGCATGGAAGAAGTACTATGACTGGCTAAACAAAGGACAAGGGAGAGTGAAAGCAAGGCAAACAGGAGCCAAGGGGGATGTGTATGTGTGTTTGCATGTGTACATCTGTGCGGTGTTCATCTTGTTCATCTCAAAGGGGTATGTTTAGCCTCACCTTCACATGCCTGTTTTGTGTTGACAAGCAAGGAGACCTGGAAGACACAAAAACACATGTGTCTGTCAGTGTTGCCATGAGTGAGTCCATCTGCATGGGATAACGCTGGAAGGGGGCAACATGGACAACATGGTGTCATGTGCGCACACGGGTGTGCAGGAATGTGTGGCCTCTGGTCAGCATCTGTGTGTTGGTGTTGTGGATGTGCCTGCTGTGGGCAGTGGACTCCAGGTATCGATGTATGAAATGTCTATGTGTATATGTGTACATCCAAGTGCTGTACTAGAGGGTGAACAGCACATATGTGTGTGCGAACCTGTTCTTTGCTGAAAACATCAGTGCATTTGTGAGGTGTCACAGGGAGTCATGTGTCCTCTGTGGGTTGTCTTGTGTGTGTGTGGCAGCTTTTATGCCTCTGTCCGACACCAGTGTGTTACTGCACACTTGCAGAGTGAGCATCCTTGTGAAAGAAATGCTATGAGTACAGCAGAAAACTATGGTAAGTGTGCACGTGCTGCGTGCACCCCTGGGTGCGTACAGGTTTGCAGGGATGGGAACCTTCTCTGGGTGGAACAGTCCATCTGCTCTTGCACTGCCTCTCCTCCTGATCTCTGCTTTTCCTTTCTCGCCTCCCCTCAGTTCCCCTCGGTCGCTAGCAGCTGAGTACTCTGCCCTGGGAACCAACTCCCACACACCAACACACAGCAAGGGAACTCCTTTCCTTGAAGTTCCCTGGTATCTTCCCATACCAAGAGCCAGAAAGTGAAGAAAAACCTCTTTGGGCAACTTGCACTGGACCTATTCCCTTTCCATATCCTTGTCACCCATTTCCAACTCCCAGGAACTGCATCACAAACCCACAAACTTCCACCCAAACCCACAAACTTTCACCTAAACCCACAAACTTCCACCCCCAAGCCCCGAGCACCACAAACCAGACTCATGGCTCACATCCAAGCCATGGGCCATCTAAAGCTGACACAGCTCAGGTAAGGCAGCTCAAGGTAACAGAGTTAGGAGACAGCGGTCACTATAGTCAGGAATATAGAAAGGTTGCTGCAGCTATAGTGATACCTGTTTGACTTTCAATTCCCCAGCCAGAATCACCCACAGCTGGGTTTGGTGTAAGGAACCCTTCACACAAACTGCAGTCAGCACAGCTCCAGCTCACACCTCTGGAGCCAAAGCAACGTCTTAGCTGCTCTGTCATTGCTCCCACATCAGAAGGCTAAACCTTCAGTCAGATCCACATGTACTGAGTAACCTCCAGGCTAGGATCCAAAGCATGGAGCCTGCCCATTCAGAGCACCTCCTGGGGCAGTCAGACTTGAGCAAGAAGAAAACCCCAAAGCCATTTCTTTATTCCTTTAACCAATTCTGCAGATCACTACCTTCCTCCCAAACACTCTACCTTGAGCTCTACATGTTTGTTCTGAGGCTGATCTAAATTACTCAACTCCCCAAATTGAAATGCAAACAACTGGCCTCCATTTCAGGCCTTGCTTTTGCCCTATATCCCAGTCCGCACCTATTCCCTCTGGAGAGCAAAACTAGCACACAGGAGCCAGATGTGAAAATATGTACACCTTCCCTGGAAGGCTTCATGGGCTCCCAGCAAGACCCAGTTTCATCCAGGCCCAGGATCTCACAAATTTGACTTGAAAATGAAGACTAACACTTAAGCTTCATCCCTGTTGCCTTGACTGCAGTCCCAAATCTGTGATATCCCCAAACATCACCCAACTCTATACACTGAAAACCTAGCTTCTAAGCTCAATTTTGTCCCCTTTAATTTGTCCCCAGGTTTCTTCTGAACAGAGTCCCGGCCTTTTACCTTGTTGCTCACCAGCAAGGCAATGCACTCTTTACACATAAGAGTGCTCAGTGCCAGATCCCTTCCCTGATGTTTTCCCCACACCGTTCAACAAGACAGGCTGGGAAAGTCCATCTCTCTGATCCACCGGGTAGCGGCAGCCACGACCCCAGGTGCAGGTCTCTGGGAGCCAGGCCAGGATCTGCCCAGGATTTTTTCCCCAGAGCGGAACCCTGCTCAAGGCTAACGTAGTTTCGGTGACCTTTTCACTGCTGGCAATCACGACCGGGAAAATTAGCACTTTGTGTTAATATTTAAACACCCACTACAAAAAGCCCGGGGCCAGCCTCAGCACCTGCTTGGGGGTCCCCCCGTGCAGCACTACCAGCATCACTACTCTACTCACCCCAACTCTTCCCTCACCTCGGGGTCTCTCCCCTCAGCCCTGCACCCTTCTCGCCCCTTCTCGACTTCATGAGCAGCTCCTGCTGATGCCTTCCCCGTGTCCTGCCTGTCCTCGCCAGCTTTCCCGGCTCGGCTGGGCGTGCAGAGAGCAAGCCCCTGATTACCATTCAAGCTGGATTCTCATTAGGCAGAAATGCCCCTCCAGGAGATCCATTAACAGTCCATAAGGTTAACTTAATCCAGCCAGTCTTGTGTGGTCTCTGCCCAAATTCCCTATTACATTAACAATCTTGAGCCTTAATTAGCATGTGAGGCAGAGGTGGCATTATTAATGGAGATAATACGGAGCATTAAGAATAAACAGGACGAGCTCTCTCCCCCACCATGCATGCAAATCCTCTTCTGTGCAGAAATGGTGTGAGTTTCCCCCATGGGCAGCACACGCTGAGGGGCTGGGGTGCCCCAGACCGAAAACAAGCCCTGGAACGTGCGGCTAGGCTGGTGCAGGAGGACAGTAGGGAGGAAATGGGATCCCAGAGAGACCCTTCATCTGCTTGGGAGAAGAAGGGCTGCTAATGAGAGGACGACGGTGTGGCAAGTCCTGTGAGGGAAATCCTTACATTGGGGAGGAGCAGCCACGTCCCTAGCTAACCCATTCTGGGAGGCTTGGAAAAGCAAGGCCAAGGTTGTGTGATTCTCCATTCCCTTGAATGCTCGATTCACGCTGCCATATGTGTACACGTAGGATAACACGGTGGGCGTATGCCCTTGAACATGATGTGCAAGGAGGATTGTCTGCCTGATGGGGGTCGGGCTGCAGCAGCTGGTTGCAGCTGGGGAAGATGCTCCTCACGAGCCTCCTTTCTGACCACAGATCCCTAGTACGCTGAGAACAGGACAGAGAGGGTTCAGGTGAAGGAGGGAAGCAGTCACCGGCGGGATCAGAGAGGAAATGGACTGGGACTCCTGCTCGGTGCAGATTCACTGTGCGGTGGGGAAGGGACAGGCCCCTCTTGGGGCAGGCTGGTGGCTTGGGTGGATAGGTGGCCGGTCAAATCAGCTTGGTCATCACAAGTGATCAGGCAGCCAGGTGCAGACCCTTTCCCACCCCAGACGGAGCTAACCGCTCCCCGGGGAGGAGGGGAGAACTGGTGCTGCCAGCAGCAGCAAGGCGCTGGGGGAGCAAGGGCCACA
>NW_009193667.1:0-7753 GCF_000690835.1 Fulmarus glacialis | reverse complement strand
CCCCCCAGCCAGGCTGTGCGAGGAGAGCTCACGTATGGCCTGCTGCCCTTCTGGCATCCTGCAAGCCTGACACTTTCTTCTAAAACATGCACTTGCAAAAGCTTAAGACAAAACAGGGGAAGAGGGAAGCAGAAGCAGCCAAGCCAAGTAAGCAGAGTCTAATGACAGCGCCTCTGGACTGCTAATTCACACCTCCAGCAGCACCCAGCAGGCCGGGGCAGGAGTGGGAAGCTTGCCACAGGGACCTGAGACCGCAGGGAATGGCATCCTGGCTTGTTCCCGAGGCCTGACCCACGCTATTCCAGGTGTACATAGCTCCGCTGTGATCAGCGTGTCCCTCTAGGCTTCACAGAGAGGCTTGCGCTGGGGGCGATGATCCCCGAAGCACAGAGCGATATCCCCCGCGCCTTGGCCCTGAAGCACCCGCCGGCGCTAAGTAGCCTTGCTTAGCAAAGAGCGGTGCTGCAGGCTGGGACTGCTCCCTCCCAGGACAGCCTCAGGACTGTGCTCAGCGTCAGCTCAGCTGCCTTCACACGCCCAGAGGCACAGTGGGCAGCAGGCGACGATGGAGGCCCTGAGCAGAGCCCAGCTCTCCCACCTTCCAGCACAGCAAGCTCCCGCTCCCCCAGGCCCACCAGCCAGCCCCTGCCAAATCCATTTGTCCAATCTTGCGCTTTCTACTAATCCTGTTGAGCCATCCTTTAAGTTGCTCTGAGGCAGAGATAGAAAATACAACCGATGCCTTAAGAAGCTTCGCCTGACCTTGCTCAATTCAAGATAAAGGGCTGTGATTTAAAAAATTACAGTGGGGGTTTGTCACTGATCCATCGCAGGGATTAAAGGAAAACAAACAGAGACAGAGGATGCAGCCAGTGTTAGGTGAGCCGACAGGGAAGGGAAGAAAGGTTACAACCAGCGTGGGGGAGGAGACAGAAGAAAGGACAGAACAGAAAGTGAGAGGGGAGACAGAAAAAATACCTTCTCCCTCGCCATCTCCACACTTTACTGGCAGAAAAGCTTTATACACACATGGTGTGATACAACATGTCCCACCACCTTCCTTGGTCTGTAAGGAAGAGCGAGGCAGCTGCACTGTCCCGTGGTGTGACCAGGCTGGGAACAGGCTGCTGGGACTGGAGAAGAGCTCCTTGCCCTGTGAGAGGCACCCAGTTCAGAGCAGAGACTGAAGTCTCGACGCATAAATGGCTGCTACAGAGATCTCACCACCACTGTCTCTCCTTCTGATGCTGTTCAGGCCTTTCTGCCTTCACCCCTTGTCCCTTCCTTCCCACCAAACCTCTCTCCTCATTTCCTCCTCTTGCTGACAGTACTGTCCCTCACTCTCCCTGCTGCCTGTCCTGGCCCAGGTCACACTTGACAGCATCTAAGCAGACTTTCCACCACTCACCTCAGTCCCCTGCAACTCTTAATTCAAAGGTTACTCAGAACAGTTTTCCTCTGTAGGAAATATCATAAGGGCTACCGAGGGCACCTTCTTCTTTCTCTGTACCTTCCAATACCGCAAGGTTGTTGCACCCCACCAGGGCCTTTTTCTTCCTGGCATGAGCCTGTTTCCTCCCTCTGAACTTACTCTGTTTGAAGACCACTCACAAGATGGTTGATGTTTCATTTCAATTTATCTTTTCTCCATCAACTGGCTGAGGGTCTCAGCTAGCCAGGAAATATGAGAAAATCTTAATTTCAGCAGGGGCTTTGTTGCTAAATCTCTCAGTCTGCTGTAGAAGGGCCTAGTCCTGACCTGGGAGCTGACTCTTGGGTATCTTGTTCAAGTGAGTCAAGATGTCCCTGTGCTGCGCTTAGGCCTGAGAGCCTCCTCATAGGCAGTCCATGTCCTCTTACGGTCTCCTCCCACTCTGCTCCACTGCCCATCACACCAGCAGAATGTCCAAGCCATATTTTCCCAAGACCCTTTTGTCTACAGACTGTCCCACCATCAATCTGCTTATCTGAACATCCTTCAGTCAGAGCCCCAATCAGATCTCCATCACCTCTGGCCTTTCAATTCCCTCATTCGCTCTGTATGGACCAGTCCCAACTCCTGCCTGTGCTGACCACCACTGCTCACGCTCAGAGAAGCTATCCCCACATCCTGAGGTCCACGTTAAAATTCTCCTTCCTATTTTTCAAGCCTCCTAGGATCCTGCCCAGTCCTGTCTTGATGGCCAAGGACACCCTCAACTGGTTTCAGAGGTTTTGCCCGGCTTCTTCACCTCCTCCTACACCATGGCACTGCAGCTGACACTAAAGTCTTCACCTGTGTGGGACCTGGCACAGCTCATCCCTGTAATGTCACTTCCCACCTAGCAATGCCCCATGTCCTTCTGTCACTACAAAGCTGCACTGCTGTAGCCAAGAAAGAGGCAGCTGATAGATGCAGAAGGATGAAGGGTGAAGGCTACTGGAAAAGAGACAATAGAGACCATAAAATGAGACAGGTCTATAAAACCACGGATGACACAGGAAGGGTAGAAGGGACAGGTGTTAACTGTCTCTTCCCACCCAAGAATCAAGGCTGAGGAAATTAAACCAGAAAGTAACACGTTCAAGACAAACGACAGAGGTCTTGCATTGCACATTGCATGTTTAGGCTGCAGAACTTCCTACCGTGAGATTTTGTGGATGCTAAAACTTTACCTGACTTCAAAAATTGGCTGGACAAATTCAGGGAAAAAACAAATCCGTAGAGACTTATGAAGTGTACAACAGATCTTCTAGCACAAGGTCCCTCAGCCACACATCAGTGGAGGCTAAAAGAGTGTTCAGAGGAAGTTTTCCTACACAGTTGTCCTGTCTTCATGCTCTTCCCTCTTTCAGCCACTGTTGGAGATAGTTAACTGGAAGGATCTCAGACCTGGCTCTGTGGGGTCCTTCTTATATTCCTATGGCTTTCCATAGCCAGGCTGACCCAGAAGTCATGGGCAAATAGTACCTATGAGTAACAATATCATTTTGGTGCATTAGATCATTTTGGAGATGGATGGACAAGGGAGAAAAAAACAGACCCCATTTCAAGAAGGATTTTTTTCCCTCTGCCCTAAAGCTGGAGGGGGTCTGAGGTCATTTAAACCAGTCATCCCAGTACAGATCCTTGCTGGTAATAACATCTCTGTGTGAGTGCCAGCCCCCTCGATGCCCTGTTCCAGACTTTTTAAGACCAAATCCCCTTTCCCTGTTGATAAACACAGAGCCCTTTCAGCAGACCATCTGTAACAGGGCCAACCCCCTTGAATTTTCTTCCATCTCCCTGACCTGTCTGTCACACTATTCACGGCAGCCTCTCCACACTAATCCTTTTATTATGATCTGACTCAATTTTCCTGGCCTGTGACTGCAATGGGGAAAAAAAGAAGGGGTGTTAATCCTTCTGACCTTGTTGTCCCAATTCTGGACCATCTGTGACTAGGAATTCAGAGGAGGGAAGTCTGATCCTCCTGACCCCACTGTCCCCATGACATCTTTGTCCGGAAAGAGGGAACCGCTCGCTTTGGTAGGTTCAGTCTGTACCCTCCTAGAAAGTTCTTGTGGCAAAGCCCCTTTTCACCTACAGGCACTTCCTACAGGATTGCTTCCTAGACTACCTCTCCAGCCTGCTTCTTAGACTACCTCTCCAACCAGAGAGGATAGAGAGACGGAGGCAATAATGTCCTCCACCTCCATGAGACTCCGTTTACTCATTCCCCCTGTACCACCTCTCTGCTCCCTCAACAACAGTGTCTCAGGTTCTCCCCAGCTGTAAGACAGGGAATCAATAAAAGGTGAAAGACAATCAAACATCTCCCAAAATTTTCCTGGCAATGCTGCATATGAAGAAGAGGCCTTGCAGATCACTCCATCTCCACCACTGACCAAGTCTAGCTTGTTCCCTCCACCCCTTTTCACCACCATGTGTTTCCTTGCTGCAAGCAGTTGCATCTCCATAAACCTGCCAGAGTATTTCATGATCGGTCTGAGCACTTATACTAGGAAGCTTGCATGTATCCTCAGAGCCAGCCAAATATTATCCCCTTTGCTCATCCTCATCCCATACGTCTGACTTTGCCCATCTTTTGCCACCTTAAATAATGTCATCCTTTCCTTGATGTTTACAGTTAAATACTTGTAAACTGTTATCGTACCATCATTTAGCCAAGCTCTACATATTTAGTTCTTTTAATCTCTCCTCATAAATAAGTCCCTCCAACCCCTTCATCCTTTTTGGTTGCTCTTCTGTGAATTCCCTCCAATTTATCACCCTCCTTCAGCTGGCATAGCATCCAGGTTTTCCAGACGGGTCTCACTAAAGCCTTGGAAATAACATGAATCAGGCCTCCCTTGTGCTTCAAGGCTTGATGTTTCTGGATGTACTTGAGTACACAGATGTCAGGAAAGCTAACTCACTTCATACATGTGGCACCAGGTAACACAACTCAAGACTATCTCTTAAAGCACAGGACATCTCCCCAGGGAGAGGAAGCAGATTCATGAGAGGTGGGGAGAAGAAAATACATGGACAGGTAGGATGGATGTCCTCCAGCTGAACATAACTACAAACACTTACATACTTACACACCTCAAGAAGAGACATCAAGTCCAAGAGATGGAAAAGGTGCATATATACACACATACACATGTGCTCACTCCACAAATAAACAAATAAACCCACATAGAATTACCTGCATCACACACAGGCACATACACAAATGAACACAGGAACACATATACATGGATAATACAGACAAAGCTGAGGAGGGAATGACATACATGTGCACACACACTTTGTGCACGCACAAATATAACCTGTGCATACAAGAGGATAGGACAGACAAAGCCTAGCAGCAAATGGTTCTCTCCCTGCTCACAAACATACATGTTCTCATGCATAAACCAATGTTCCCAGAGGAAGGATAGCTCATGGAGTCCTCATAGTAGCCTAAAAATACACAGGCAGCTCTGACCCATCTGGTCTACAGACTGAGCGCATGAGCCATGGAAAGAATGAACACAAACATATTGACACCTTGCCTTAAGGCAACTGGTAGCCTGTACACCATCCTGTGACACAGTCTGCACATCTATAGCGCCTTCCATGGTGATTAGTTTATCACCCAAGCCATTCAGAAGTGAGGCGAGTGCTGAGAAGTATAGAGAGGAAGGAAGGGACTACCCCACAGGCCAGTTGTGGCAGAGCTAGGGATCCCTCCTGCTACTTGTGACCCCCTCCCCAAGTCACGTTACCGGTGATCCTTCCTCACAACAGTGTTTGCTCCATCTCTCTGCTATCAGACTAACTGACACCCATAGGAGTCAAAAGCACCCATAGTTTCTTGCAAACAGTCCTTCCCCTACAGCTTACCAAACCAGACAGGTGTTAACCTTGTGTGTGGGTGTCTCCATGTAGGGAAGAACATGGGTTCTTGGCCCCCAGACACATCTTCTCACCTCTGTGAAATTCATGTTGCACCATCAGCTCCCCAAAGCATCGCCTGGAATAAAATTCTACGCTAAAGGGCTGAAATACTGGAATGCACTCCCCGGGGTGACTGTAGGCAGGAAGGAACAGCCCCAGCACATCAGCTGGGTCAGCACAGGAGGATGGATGGGCTTCACCTTCAACAGCAGGACAGATTTTCCTACGGGCTTTTGATCCCATGCCTATCTCCATGGCATCTGGTGCTATGCTATAAGGCACCAAGTAGCCACTCTGTCTACCCAAACCAGGGCTACCTGGGAAACTTAAAGGCTCCCTGCAAGAGGCAACATCTAGGGACCAAACCCATCAAGTCATTCACCTCAACCTGGCTCCTAATAGCTTGTTTCCCATGAAAGAGTGACAACTGCCCTTCCCTCCTTCTGTACCTCAGCTGGTCAGCTGGAATTGGGTTTCCTCTTGGCTTGTGAGTGTTGAGCAAATGAGGTCATTTCTCCTCAGTGACAGAAAATTATTTGGTCAGCCCTGTCCATGAGGAAAGCGGTTCATCTCAGGCAATGGCTAGGTACCCCTGAGCTCCCAGGAGACCCAAAGAACTGCTATAATCCCTTAAAGAGGAGGTCAGGGAACGGCAAAGCAAGCCACAAAACTGACACCGGCTGGGGAGCACAGGAAAGCCAGGACACAAATGCAGCTTTGCTAAAGTGAAGCTGTAACTGCTGCCAGACCATCTCACCACTGAAGCAAACACAAGAGCAGTCCCACAGTCATTGTCACTTCCAAAGTGCCAAGCTTGACTCATCTGGGGCTTTAAATACAACCTTCATCTGGTTCACAGCTGCAGGACATCCTGACCCAGCAAAGAGAAAGGGCTAGAGGTGGGTCACAGCCCTTTGGTCTGCTCCCTGAGCTTTGCACTGTCCCCTTCCAGCCCAAAAAGAGGACTTCACACACACCCCGGCACGGGAGGTGGCTCCTGTGCATTCAGCCTGCCTCCCTTCAGTGGCTCAACTCCACGTCCTCCTTCACCCCTCTTCCCACATGGAAAGGCATCAGGGGATACTGAGCTCTGCCCCTGCAGAACCCCGAAGAGAGCCCAAGCACCCACTGTAACTCAGCATGGGGACCAGCCTGGACAATCCCCACCAGCAGAACCCGCAGTGCTACTGGAGAAGCTCCAGCTTTCCCCACACCTGCCGGCAGCCTGGGATCCCTCACTGTCCTGGACACCTCTGCTCCTCCATGGAGGAGAAAAGCAAAAGCTCCTCTGTTCCCAGAAAAGGGGATATTTTCCTGGAGCACATTTGCTCTGCACCTAAGCTGCTCCTGTCCTACTGTGGTGCCAGGGCGTGGATGAGGGCTGCAAGTGTGTTTGGGGGACATCACATCCCTTTCCCAGAGCAGGGCACCTCTCATCAGCTCACAAGAGAGTGAGGACAGAGGTGTTCCCTGCATGTCCTCTGCCTTCCCTCACACATAAAAGAAACAACTTAGCCCAGGCCCACACTTACAGGGGACCAAGGGAAAAAATACAAGAGTTGGGATGAGGGAGAGAGCAGCCGGGTCTCTCAGCAAATGTGCTGATATTTTCTGACACAGCTGCTGACAGAACTGGGAGGTTTCAACAGGCCCCGATGTGACCACTGGCTTTTTTCCCAGGTGAGCAGTGCTCACCACCACTCTTCAACAGGGTCAGATGAGGCAGCTGCACTCTGCCTGAAGCTGCATCTGGCTTTTGACATGACCCAGGTAGGAACAAACATCACAGACATCATCACACTTATGCTTCCCTTCCTCCTGCCTTCCCCCTCTGCCTGTGATTTTTATCTTTCCGATTGGAACCGCAAGCTGCCCCCCAGCAAAAGCTACACCTCCGTATGCCCCCCTTTCCCAAACGCCCTCTCTGCCCTCTCTACTCTCCAAGCGGCTTCTGCTCCACAGCTTAGCTTTGCACCGGCGCAGCGGATCAGACAGCATATTCCCAAATACCCACTTTGCCTGGAGCTGGGAGAAGAGAGGGAAAGGCCATGCATCCACAGTTCTTCCCCTGGTGTCGTAGTTTTTGACGGGGGAAGCGCAATGAAGGCAGCTTGCTTCATACCGACAAATCTGCATGCTTGTAGGTTGGATGCCCTGAAAGCCAACCACTTCCCAAAGGAAAATAATGGGGTGAGGAGCGTGGTAGGTGGGGAAGGGGCTTGGGGGGTGGGATGGTTTCGAGGCTGGGGAAATCAGTGGGATTAAAGTGGCTGTTTCTCACCCCCGGCACCGCATCAGCACCCCTCCAATCTCTGCAGCTTCCTCACTGCTGCTGGTACGGTCTGC
>NW_009193666.1:18131-19704 GCF_000690835.1 Fulmarus glacialis | reverse complement strand
TGTGTCCTTGTTTCATATTCAAAGGTAGATCTGCTGATGCTGGAGCTCAAAAAAAAAGAAGTATTCAAATTAGCAATCAGCACAAATGACTGCTCTTCCATTCCCGTCCCTGTTCTGAAATGGGAGCTCCAGTCTCTCTGCACATAAACAGCAAACACACACTCAGCATCTGATACGAAAGAAGGCTCCCGACACCGTGAAAAGAACAGGGAGAAGGTACTGCAGAGTGGGAGCTGCCATCTGGGCTTGCATCTGCGAGTGTTTGGCAAGGCACATATGGAGGATCCTTTTCTCTGCCTCATATTTGGCCCTGGAAACTCGGGGATGATGGAATGAAGAAGCAGCTCTGCCTGGGGTCTGGTCACTATTTGGGACCCACCGTTAGTCCCAAGCCCACAGAGGCTCCTGCTGACCAGCACCAAGGAGGTGCCGGGTCAGACACCGCGGGGACGTTGGCTGTCGATACGGCTCCTCTGCCGGCCGTCGCTGGCAAGCGGTGCCACGCACGCCTGCCGGGGGACGGCTGCGCGACGCTGGTTCACGGTGAGCCATCCCGCTTGTGGGTGCTCCTGACTCACGCAACGCTGACACCCCAAACCTCGCAGTGCAGGATGAATGAGGCACTTGCTGTGGTGCATCGGCACTAGGTCGTGCATCCTCACCTTCAGGTTCTCTCCAGTCTGTGCTTGGATTTGCCCATGAAGTGACAAGTGACTTTGAAGTGACAACTGACTTCGAAGTGACAAAGAAAACAAGAGCATGTCTGACTGGCAAGTACAAGAATGTTATAGGAATAAGGAAACTTGATGCCAATGGCAGGAGGAGCTTGAACTCTGCAGAAGAAGAAATAAGGGGAGTTGATTGAAGCAGGTCCCTGCAAGCAGTGAGGTCTTTTCTCCAGGTCAAGAGCTGGCGCCAAGCTACAGGCTGAATGTACATGTGCTGGTTACAGGGGAGGTCTGTGCAGGAGCCAAATGTGTCTTAAAAAATATATAGGAAATAACAACGGCACAAAAATACTTGAGAGTTCTCCTTTCCTTCTCCAAGAATGACATTTTTGGCTCTCTTTAAGTCATACGTAACCTAAATTCCTCCCTTCTCTCTTACCCTATTCATCCCTGATGAGGATGGGATCTTGGGTCCTTTTTTACAGTTATTCTCTAGCACTGAAGAGAGACGCTTTTGAAGTGGAAAAGAAGGAAGGACAGTCGAGGGTGGAGTCTAGGCAGCATGGGCAAGAACTCCTGCAGACACCGACTGCTCCCGGGACTTTGCATCTACCTTTCCACCAAATGGCCGCGGGGCTGATTCAATGATAGCAAGCTATCACTGGAATTAAGTCTCCACTATCTCCTTTTGCCCCATCAGCAAGAGGTAGAGTAGGTACAGCTCTGGAGAGACAGCGGGAGAATGTTTTCTGGTTTAATGTACAATACACAGTGGCTATCCGGTGCTCAGGGCTTCCACAGATTCATACGATTATTCCCTTGCATAGGAAGGCGTGTGTTTGACTGTCTCTGCCTGAATTTAGCTCCTGCCATTTCAGCGCAGGGGTTCTGGTGGCTGTGCTATC
>NW_009193666.1:13910-18096 GCF_000690835.1 Fulmarus glacialis | reverse complement strand
TGCTGAACTCCCAGGGCTTCTGTCTTCTCCTTCAGAGCTCACACCTCAGAGTAAGGGCAGGGAAATGGGGAGAAACCCATTACATCCAACCTACAGCATCCTCAGCATCAAAAAAGTGATTCAAAATGTAAAGTCTTGGGGAGGCAGAAGCCTGAACAGGCAGAGCAGCAGAAGACTAAGAGGCCATGGTGACACAAATCAGAGAGGGAGTTTGAGCCTTTCTGGTGCTGGGCTGAATTGAGAAAGGAATCGGCCCCTGGACAAGAAAGCAGCATGTTTGCTGGGCCACGTGCTTGGGGAGCAGAGGAGAACGCCTCGCTCAGCCAAGCAAAACTGCAGCACCTTGACACATCTCGTATATTCACAGTGTTTCGCGAGTCTAATTGAGTGCAGAAGCAGAAATGATGGAGTACAACTGAGGACTTGGAGGCTGGCTGTCCACAAAAGCTTCCTCAGAGCTGGATTGTTCAGACAGAGGAATGATCTCATGAGCAGATGGGAGAGAGGCTTTGCTTCTTCCACAGAAATCTGGGCTAAAGCAGACATGAGAAAATGAAGCACAGAAAACTATTGTGCTCGAGTGTGAGAATGGAGCCAGCAGCCGACCAAGCGCGGGTGGGGGGGTCTGCTCCCCCGCTCCCCAGCAGCAGCCACAGAAGCGGTCAGGCAACGGAGCCCGCAGCCTTCAGCTTGGCTGCAAACCTGGCATGCACATTTGGAGGGGGATCTCCCCCGGGCGCCGTGTCCACTTGGTGACAAGCGCTGGCAAAGGAGAGCATCAGAGGTGCCACCTCCTGAGCCGCAGGACACGCTCACGGGAGGCTCAGGGACGCTGCTGTGCCCAACAGACAGGGAAGAGGAGGTTTGTAGCAGCAAAAGTGGTTTTTTTCTTCTTTTAAATAAGGGTAATTATTTATTCATGCACAAAACACAGGTTATTGTTTGCTAAACAAATCTGTGCGCCAGTCTGTGTGCATCTCCCCGTATGTGCCAAATGCCCTGTTTCAAAACAAGTTGCGTCTCACTTGGTTCGTAACTCTCTCTCTGCGCTGGGCTGGGCTCAGTCTCGGGCCCTTGGCGGGTCACATCCCGTCCCGAGGGGGCTACGGGTGAGGCGACTGAGCAGGGGAGGGAAGAGCCCGTGTCCCAGACCCGGGGACAGGCGAGGACCTGCCAGCTGCTGTGTCACAGCCGCCACCGTCCTGCAACAGCCAAGACCCAGCACACGGCAGCAGTGATGGGGCAGGAAGGGTCCTGCAGGGAGAGCACTGCCTTTCCAGCGCTGGCTGATCTGATCCATGAAATCATTTCAGAAACAAATTCAGGAATACCGGCACTAGGAGACTCTGCATCTCTACAGGAGCCCAGGCATAAAACTAAAGCCTCACAGGGTTTTGTTATCACAACACCACACTGTTAAATGTCCTAAGCAATCTTTTTTTAAGGAAAACAAGTCTTTAGAAACAGAGGTGACCCTAGAAGTGATAAGTGAAGAGGTGCACCTGAAAGTCTGTTATCAGCTATTTGTGCCTGGCTCTGCCTCAGATTTCTCATTTCGATGTGACGGCAGCTGAAAATTGGATAGATACTGGCTTCACCTCGAACAAGACTTTCTCTTTTTGTCTTCAAGGGCAACTTAAGTGCTTTACCCTCTGAGGTCGTGGAGAATCGCAGGATGCTAGAAAAGGAGCGTTCTGGAGAGGGAATCATAGTGCTGCTGTGCAGCGTATTTTGATAATTAAACTACACAGTAAAGTAAGCGTGAGGGAGGCTGGAAAAGCACAAGTTTCAGGAGGCTTGTTTGTTCTTAAAATCAGGGGTTGATGAGGTTTTTCTTGCTAACCAAAAGCAGGTTTAATTTCCAGCACCGGTGACTGTTTCAAACCGATGTTCTGTCACCGCCGCTGCCTCCAGCCCGGCCCCACCTCGCAGACGGACGCCGGCCTGTGGCAAGCGTGTGGGGCTGTCCCCGGCACCACCGAGGGCTCGTCCTTGGGAGACGCTTGCCGGGAAAGGGAAGGGAGGAAAAGGCAAAGGGTGCAGAGCTCGGGCACCGGGGTCTCAGCCCCGAGAGCCGACTCCTCCGGCCACAGCAGCACCAGCCAGCGGGGAATGAACCGGGGCCCGTTCCCTCCCCACCACAAGGCGAGAGGGCGGAGAAGGGACCGGAGGGTGCTGGGACAAGGGGACATGGCTGCTTCTAAAGGGAGAGGGTCTGAGGGAGGCAATTAAAGAAGTGGAGAAGCATCTAACGAGGCAAGGTGCTGTTGGATATCAGCTTCATCGTACTTCAGAAGCAGTTCTCAATAAAAATGGACAAAGGTATGACTGTCCTTCTGACTGCTACAGCAGAGCTCTGCAATGTTAAAGTTAAAATATGAAAGTAATCCTTAGAAACCATTTGCGGTACCCCTGTGAGTGGCTGGTGTATGCCTACTGGTTCCAGTGGGTCCAGCATGTGTCAGAGCGAGTTGCGTGTGAGCAAACTGATCTGTTCGCATGAAGTACATCTGCCTGCAGAAACACAGAAATCTGGCAAACCCAACTGTCTCACCAAGTCAGCCAGACAACAGTAAATCCAGCTGAGCTCTCTGAATTAACAGTGTAATTCTTTAGGAAACACTACAATAAATACTTCAAAGAGTTCCTAAACACAAGCATCTTTTACTTTGACTCACATAAGCAATAGGATAATTCAGATTAAATCACACAGACACCTATGCACATTTATCTTTCTTATTTCTGCTTTACCAACCCTTTGCACATGAGCAGTGTTCTCTAGAAGACCGGCATCCCAAGCCTGCTCACATTTTTTTCTCTGAAGGCCTGAGCTTCGACTTTTCTAGGACAGCCTGTCTCCTTATTTTCCGACTGTTCTTGCAGTTTCCCAGGATCTCCTTGCTGTGACTGCCAGCCTTTCCCTGTCTGCTCCTGCCGGTGTTCAGCACTCGCACCCCAGCACCCGGGTTCTTGCTCAGCCCCCAGGGAAGCTCAGCACCCTCAGTCCCTGCGGGAAGGTCCCGTTCGCCCTAGACACCACGGAAAGCACCAACCACAAATGCCGAATGGAAGTTCAGTCTGACAGAAGGAGACAGAGGGAAAGGGAGTCCCTGACACCAGGCAGAGCTGGTAAACCTGCATGTTCTGCTCAAACAGCTGCATCCCCTGAAAGCGAGAGCAGGTGACAACCTTGGCAGCCCTTAGAGACTCCCTTAGCCGAGCGCTGGAGTGCTCGCCCTACATGAATACACCTCGCATCTTGCTTTAATTCTGAGCAGGTTACAAAGCAGGTTGTGCCACACAGACTTCCCAGCACCCAGTGACAAAGTAATCTGCCCCGAATTCCTCACTTCCCAGTGTTTTTACTAACAATAAGCGACTGTTATCCATTCGGGAATGGTGGGGGAAGGGGAAGGCTGCCACAGATCTTTGACAGCGGGTGCCTGGGAATGCTGTCATTGAAAAGGCAAGCAGAGGGGCAAGGGGACCATGAACAAAGCAGAGACTCCAAACAGCACCGTGACAGAGAATGCAGTGGGATGGTGGGAACACGCCTTCGCTTTCCCTCTGCTTCATTTCAGCATCTTTCCAGAGCAAACCTTGACCTCGTCTATCCTGGTCTTGGAATAAGTGTTGGCAGTTGCTCAGGAGAGAGAGAGGGATGCAGTGTGCCACTGGGGCATCTCCAGCCGCCGAGAAGGTCCCTTTCCAGAGCCACCCCAAGCGGGAGCCGGCGAGCTGCTGCGGCTCCTGGGAGGAGGAGAGCCGGGAGCCTCCCCCAGCTGGTAAACACGGCAATCGCTTTACCAGCCGAGCCAAGGCGTTCACCCGGGCTGCCAGCTCCCCTTCATTTTCAATATTTCGTCAGGAAAATTCTTGTTTAGGGGAGTTCATTTGTTGCTGGAATGTCAATACTGTCAAGAGGAGAACATCGATAGAGGCAGGTTTGATTTGGTTTTCATCTGTGCTGGGGCAAGGCCAGCTGGTAAACACGGCAATCGCTTTACCAGCCGAGCCAAGGCGTTCACCCGGGCTGCCAGCTCCCCTTCATTTTCAATATTTCGTCAGGAAAATTCTTGTTTAGGGGAGTTCATTTGTTGCTGGAATGTCAATACTGTCAAGAGGAGAACATCGATAGAGGCAGGTTTGATTTGGTTTTCATCTGTGCTGGGGCAAGGGGGGGTAG
>NW_009193666.1:5860-13855 GCF_000690835.1 Fulmarus glacialis | reverse complement strand
GGGAAGGAGCGAGCAGGAGCAGCGGCACGTGGGGAGGGAGCGGGGCCCCTCGCACAGGCACCCAGGGCTGGGCTCCAGTTTTGGGACCCTGAGCCTCCCGCCCGGCTCCCCGCAGAGGGTCCACAGTCACCACCGCCTCCTCCTCCTCCTCCTCCTCTGTGTCCCCTGCAGCCCTGGGACAGGAACGGGGAGACGGCATCGTGCAGAAAGGAACAGTCTTTCCCCAGAAACCTGTTTACTTTTCAAACTCTGGTTACCACAGCAACGCGATACAACTATTTAGCTGAAATCCTTTTCTCCCCCTTTCTCGGCTTAAGCTCTGTAGTAAGAGTGCAGATTCTGAATCAACACATTTTTTCAGTCAATGTTTTTGTCTGTTTTTTCCTATAAACACATATCAAATACAATGTGCGAAACTCAGATGTGCTAAGTGGGAAAGCTGAGTTTTATAGACTCATCCTGTGCTGGCGTAAATGGTGAAAACTTCCTGCGGGAGCAGCAGCTGGAAGCAGCGCAGTTACAGATGTGCTCAGCCACGGGCTCCCGGACTTTCATGGGCGGAGGAAGCCCCACCGGAGCAGGGTCCCGAGCAAACCCCAAAAGCCTTGGGCTGGCTCCAGCAAGGCACACACAGCCACTCTTCTGCCTGGATCTAGGGCTGGAACTGGGAACTAGGGCTGGCTCCCACAGCCGGAGGGAGAGGATCCCACCTGGAGCATCCCAGCACTGCCGGAGAGCCCAAACACACTGGCAGCCCCGGGGGGGCAGGGGTGACAGGCGTGCGTGGAGCCTGCAGCCGCCCTGGGACAGACGGACACCCACGCGTCCTGCCCAGGGGACGTCCCTGGCGCCCGGCTCGTGGACCAGCACGCTCGGCAGCAGCCAACGCCTCCCGGATTCCCGGGGAGACCTCAGCTCTCCGAAAGCCAAACCACCAACAGGGGCACAACCTCGCTTACCACACTACCCGAGCAGGGGACGCAGAAGGGAAAACAACCCACCGCAGGACCTGACCCTGCAGCATTCGCCCGAATGCCATCTTTTCCAGGAGAGCAGCTCCCTTTCTCCCAGCAAAGTCCCCTGTCCCCAGCAAGCCCTAACAGCCACCTCCCGTCGCAGGATCTGAAACTCTGCAAAGAGAGACGAGCACTGAGCGATACTTCAGGATACTTAGGAAATGTTTCCCAAACACATGCTGAGCTTGAAAGACTGTCAGCTCAGCTCCACCACTTTCTGTAAGACTGGTTTCAAACCAGACCAAAGCCTCCCTGGTCCCACTTCACTTTATGATGAGTTGTCTATTTT
Organism: Fulmarus glacialis; assembly: GCF_000690835.1. Lineage (NCBI taxonomy): Eukaryota > Metazoa > Chordata > Aves > Procellariiformes > Procellariidae > Fulmarus > Fulmarus glacialis. Next base: position 12,550 of record NW_009193666.1, on the reverse strand, counting down.
TCCCAATACTTCAGTGGGATTTTTTTTTCCTTTAATACCACAGCTGACACATTACTAATAACAGGAAGAGTTCACAGAATAAACTTCAGTGCATTAATTATTGAGGGATATAATCCAAATTTATTTAATGAATTAATAATAAGTCATAGGGGTATTTTAATAATGAAATACTTCTAGTTGTGTTTCAATAATTATGGCTGGCTTTCATAATTACACTGCTGCAGTGAAAATAAAATCAAAATCAATTAGGTGGCAGCAATTCTGTCCCAAGAGTGCCCTGTGCAACTCTATCTAGATCAGGTTTAAGGGGACACAGTGAAAATCAATGTTGGTTTAAACTTCGGTACGCACCTAGTTCTCTGCTTCACCGTTGGACAGAAGTTAGGGTTCCCCTACATATAGCTGCTTCAGGAGATGAGGAGTAGCTCTCCTTAGAGGAATCTGGGAGCAGGCTCAGGCCTTACACGACCTCTCCCGACCGGGCAGCCTGCCCCGGGGAAGCCCAGCTGTGCGCCCTCTGGCTTTGGCAAGTGCCAAGATGCCGGGGCGCTGGGGAGAGAGGCCAAAGAGAGACCACGCCGCTCGTTCCCACACCATTTTTGTTTGTTTAGAGATAGCACTTCCAGAGTATTTTTCCAAAAGGGCAGACAAAGTGTTTGTATCTCCCTCCCATCCCAGGGAACCTTCATCCCACCCTCCAGCTCAGCTGCTGAACTCGGGAAGCAGCTGGCTTTCTTTAACCTTTTTCATCTCCAGAAAAGAGAGAACTGTTTGGAACTGGAAAGAGCTCCCAGTTCAGCTTGTTGAGTCAGGTTGTCATTTCCAGCAGCTGGGATCCTTCCCATTTTTTTTTCAGAGGGAAAACGCAGCCTTTCCTTCAGCTGCTCCGGCAGCTGAGCTCCACAAGGAAACTGCCCTCTTTCGCCCAGCACCTGGCTACCACGCTCTGCCCGCAGCTGGGACCCCGGTCCCTCGGTTGGGGTAGGTGACACCCACCTCCGCGGGTCCTGCCCCGGGGAAGCCCAGCTGCGGGCTGGAGGTTTGGGGTCCAAGGCCAGCATCTCCCCGAGCGCAGCCGGCACTCGGGGATGCGCAAACAAGGAGACAGCACTGAGCCCCCCGAGCAGCGCAGCTGTGCTGGGGGGACTCGGGCACAGAGAGAGCAAACGGATGGAGTTGAAAAGGTTACCAGGAGTGAAAGGGCTGGGCATGCTGCTTTTTGCATTTTGGGGGGATTTCTGACTGTGCTCCGGTGAGCCTTTTCTGCCTGATGCAGTTGGCTTGTCTCTGCTGCAAGATGAGTTGAGCTTTGTGGTTCCCTGAGTGAAGAGCAGCCTGCTCTGTGTCTGCCTGCCTTCCCTTTACATCAGGCTGAGGACACACCGTCTGATCTCCCTCTCTTTGTGGGGAGAAAGCTCCCTCAGCAACTGCCAGTCTTGTTTATGGTTCTCGCATCTTTAAGCATATACCTGCTAGACATCTGGCTGCTCCCCACTGAGGGCATTTGAAGAATATCCCCTTCCCCAAAATACGCTGCAGCCAGGAGTCCCCAGGCAGCGGTTTCTGTGACCTGGAGGCCTCGCACAGAAATAGCCTAAAGCAGCACAGTAACAGGGGGCTGCCCAAAATAGGAAGGGACAGAGATTTTCAGCATCAAAGATTACGAGCCTTAAAATAGAAAAGGGAAAATTCAAGTAAAACATTAGGGCAAAGTATTCATAAGCAAGAGGTCAATCGGGCAATAGAATAATGTATCTAGAGAGATGTCATCACCAGAGGCTTGAGCACAAATGAGATTTGACACTTGGAGAAGTAGGGACGAGGGGCTCCAGTGCTGGTGTGAAAAACGGGTTTGTGCCTAAGGAAATCTGCAAGCCAGGGACGGGAACGCGTTGGGTGTTGCTGCTCTCCCTGATGTCTGTGACATTTTCTGCACTGCTTTAGCAGCATTGCAGACTGCACTTAGCTCAGGAAATTTGCAGGTATGGCTTCACTGAAAAAAATTAATGACACATTGATATTTGTGTCCTGTGCAATTTAAGGAGAGACCAATGTTACCGGTGAGTTAATCACTACCATGTAATTATGCATTCAGCATGCAAATTCCCATCACATGCAAAACCACCACGGCAGTCTATCTTGATGTCACAGTAACGCTGCTTGTGAGCGCTCATATTTTGGATCATAAATGGAAAATAAGGCACTGTGCTTTATGGCAGAGATCATTACTGAACAAATACCCGTAATTCTGTCCTCTAAACTGCAGCGCAGGTCACCCTTGTTCTTTAGCTAGGGTAGCAGCCAGGAACTTCTGTCAGCAGGGAGGCTTATTGTAATCCTGAGAGAAAATGCATAAGAAATCAACCTAAACCAGCTTAAACGTGGGGTTTGCTTTACCATAGCTTTTGCAATTATACTCAGAGGATCCAAAATATTCACAGTGAAGAAGTCGCATACTTTTGCAAGCAAAAATAGTGGCTAGTTAAGTAAAAGTGGGCTTCAATTTCTGAGTTTGTATTTGTTACTTAAAAAACAGTCTCTAGGATTATATTCCAGCACATCAGTTATTACTTCAGTGTACTGCTTTGAGCTACTATTCAAATCATGTAGACTATCCTCTAAATTACCTAGTACTTCTTCTAGCTCCTCAATTAAGACTATGTCCCATAAGCAGATCTGATGCAAGAACGCAGACGCATGCTTTCTGCCACGGGAGACTCAGACCAGGTCAGTTTTGCTGCGAGCACTCTCCGAGATGACATCAGCCAAGTTTGCTGCCAGAAAAACAGGGTCCTGCCTCCGCAGCCACCACCTCTGCCTGGGTCCAGCAGCCCCTCAGCCCATTTTCTCAGCTCATGCCATTTCAGCAGCAGGCGCACGCTATTGATGGCGTGGCACGCAGCACTGTAAATCACACACAGCATTCCCGACTTTATGTTGCCTTGCAGGTACTGGAGAGTACAAGCATCTCTGCTGATACCAGGAGAACAACATGCAAAACGAGCTGGTTCCCTCGCAGATTTCTGTAGACAGAGACAGCACAGACCCCAGGCAGAGCAGGGAAAAGCCTGTAAGGACTGAGCACAGCCCCCAGCGCCTGACAACACGTGGCTCAGTGCACGCTGGCTCTGTTTGCAACTCCACCCCGTGCTGGATAATCTAGGGGTAGAAAACAGGGGGGGGTTATGCCTGTTTTCCCCCTTCCTCTAGCTCAGCTTCTCCATTCCATCTTGCTGCAATTGGTTGTCCTTAAATAGACTGAAGTGCTGTTCAGTAGGTCAATCCATTTCATCAAGTCATTCAGCTTGACCTTTTGCAATGCACAGCAGTGCAATTTATACTGCAAGTTAGAGTGCCACTAAGCATTGCACTCATCCAATTCCTAGCCGGGAGAAAATGAGGAGGGTAAGAGCCTGTGGCAGATCGTTCTAACCGCTGATTAGCGGGGGGTCCTTGTCACAGACCCAGCGGTGAAGTGCCGTCAGTACTCGCGGCACTACGGGAAAGAAAGGGCGACAGCAACAGGACTGTGCGATCCTGCCCTCGCTCCCGTGAGAAGCGACTCCCAGAAGAGGCCCCTACCCCAAGGGGGTTGAGAGTCCCGCAGGCTCTGGCACACGGTGCTGAGGCTCCCAGTCTGCTCACGCAGCACAAGCACCGGCGGGAGCTCCCACTGCCACGGGGAGCAGGGCACAAGGGAAACGCGGGCACAGCCCTGAGCTCGCTGCATATTGATGGCCCCCGACTCCCATCAGACTCACACGTGCTGTTCAAACCCAGCTGGTGAAAGACAAGCAGGGGAAGCTCCCTGTCATCATTTTTCCTAAGTGACGCATGGGACAACATTGTTCCTCAAAACATGAATGGCTTCTCTGCGAGTGCAGCCTTTGCATGAGAAGCAAAATTCCAGTTGGAGGTAGGGAGCGGTCCTTCTCTGTGAGAGCAGTCCAGTGCTGGAGCAGGGGCTGCGGAATCTCCATCCCTGGAAATAGTCACAACTCATCTGGAAAAGGACCAGGACATCCTACTCTAACTGTGAAGTTGGATCTAACTTCAAAGCCAATCCTCCTTTGAGCAGGGAGCAGGACAGTGCATCCTGGATAAAGGATGCCACCATGCCACCTGCAAGCAGGCAGCCTCTATCGGTGGTGGGTCCTCCAAAGGCACCAGCTCTGCTCCTCCTTTGCCATCACACTGGAAGGGGTCTGTGTACAGATAATTGATGCATTTTTAACTTGCAAATGCGACACAAACTTCCCTCAGGAACATCTAATTCACATTTTAAGTAACAAAAGGGCTCAAATCCCTTTCTTGCCTACTTAGTCATGCTGCATTTAGTATAAGCGAGATGAAATGCTAAGCTCAGGGAAGATCAGAGAGAAATTGTACCATTTCCACATTATAGGATAATTCCATGGCTGACTTACCCAAATGTGCGAGATGAGACGCCACACTCAGACAACATTCACCGTGCAGAGCTGAACTCTGGGTCTCAGAGTCAAAGGAGAATGGAGCAAGGCGGGGAGCAGGATGAGCAGGAGAATAATAGATGGGGTCTTGGAGCATCGAGGCACGAACGAGAGCAGTGGAAAGGCACCAAGATGCTGGAGCCTGGCTGCAGCACCAGAAGAGCAGTGCTTTGCGCAGTGCAGAGAAGAACGCTTTGGAGGGACAGGAGGAGACACTGGCCAGGTCTCAGATAAGCAACCCCTCTGAAGTGGGCTCACACGCATGGAGTGCCCTCACTAGCCCTGGCAGCCCACCACCCATGCCAGCTCCGCTCCCCTCCACTGCCAGCTGTTGGCAGAGGGGTCCCCGTCTCTGACCGTCGCCCACCACCGCACAGGCGGGAGCTGGCAGAGTACCGCAGCGCAGCTGCCAGCTGCAGTCCCCTGGCAACCCTTTCTTTGCATATTAAGTTCTTTATTTTTGAAGTGTGTCTAGCCCTCCACACCTTGGCAGGTGCTGTCAATGCCCCATTCATGGCCTCCTAACCAACCACTCCCAGTATTTACCTGCTCTGCGAGGTCAGGACACTGCTTTTCCTTCCCACCCCTTTCATTTTCTTTTGTTAATCAAACTGAGTTTTATCTCAAAACAGAGCATCTTTCCAGAACAGAAGGCTTAAATGCTTCATTTTGACAAAGTTAAAACCAAGCCTTTGTTTTGCCAAAAATATCCCTTTCACTTTTTATTTTGTCCCACTAGTCACCAGATTAAATCCAAATTGACAAATATTGTCACTCATCCCAGAACTATATTTTTTGGAAAGCAAACTATTTGTTAAAAAAATACCACCCTGCTCTTGTCAGTCAGCCACAGGCACATGGGGAGGGAACAGGAGCCTTTCCCAGCCCCAGCCCTTTACTCACCACCCAACCGGGGCACACCTCTGCCCACTGTCCCAGGCAGGGACAGCCCTGGCAAGCTCTCACTGCCCTTCCCACCTCTCAGTATCACTTGCTGCTCCTGAAGTCACTGCTATTTATCTTACCACTCCATTATTGGTGAGTGTACATTTATTTCAGCTGTGTCTCCCATGACTCCCAGCTGTGGTCATCTCTCTAGGAGGGCTCCTGCAGCCCCCACCTGCCAGAGCGGCTTCTCCAGACCAAGGCTGGCCATGGTGAGCCCGGCACCTAGCCCCTGCGAGAAGAACTTTCCACCTGGGAAGACCCCAGGAGGACCTGGCTGTGCGGGGGCACAGACCACCGGGAGAGCAATTGGCAGTGCCCAGGGCTTGGTCCCATGGAGAAGCGGTTCGTGGGGCTCCTGGCCAGGGAAGGGTGTCCGTGCCACTGGCCATCAGCCTCCAAAGCCTCTGCACAAGAGACACTCGTAGCCACTTATCTTGCAGCCCAGTGCAATTTAATTATCAACTTGGAAGCTATCCAGCAAAACATAAAAAGTTGACCCATTCAGTTGTTTAGGTATATCATTGCCCTGCTAATTGAGTTTGATGGGAATTTCAAGAGGACTTTACAATATTTTCCTTAAGTGCTCTTATGTTTAACTCTTCCTCATTCTGTGTTGCTGATGGCAGAGGAGGGGCGGGAGGGAGACGTCCCCTTGTTCTCAGGCTTGGAATAGCAACTAATATCTAGGGAGATGAGTCCTTACTGAGCCATGTCTCTCTCCCTGGGAGCCAATTCCCATTTAAAGAGCATAGCTCTGGGCATTAACTCGTGCCGAACTACAGTAACAACCCCCCATTTGTGCTGCTGTGGAGGCGGCTGTGCACGAGGATTTCCACCAGTGCCAGATACAGGGGCCAGCCTCAGTAACGCAGCGGAGCCAGAGGACGTGCCAAGCAACTCACAAGCAATGCCCTCCCACCTCACCCCAGATCATTTCCCCTCCAGGAAAAATTCCCCCTGCCATGATATTCAGATCAAGGCTGAGAGCCCCAGCTGTAACCAGAGAGCCCAGATCCTTATCTCCGCAAGGCAGAAGCGGTGGGAAGCAGCAGTATAAAGGGCGCTTTGTGAGGGTGGCACCGTTCCCACAGCGCCTGCACAGCCCTGGGTGCAGCCCCGCAGCACCTCCGCCCTCCCGAGCTTTGGGGTCCGGCGCTCGGTGCGGGCAGCAAAGGCAGCCCCCAGCGCGGCGGGCGTGGGAGAGCCTCCCGGGAAGGGGTGCAGGTTTTCTGGAGAGTCTGTAACAGAGAGAGTCTGAAAATACTGTCTATAC
>NW_009193666.1:5559-5770 GCF_000690835.1 Fulmarus glacialis | reverse complement strand
CTGCCCAGCCTACAACATACATTGTGCAGGAGTCATTCTGGCTCAGCTGAAGAGGCTTTCATTAACCAAAAGTCTCGGCAGCGACTGATGTGCCAATAAGGCCAATGGGACCAAACAAGATCTATTTCTTCCTGTAAACCCTGCAAAGAGCCCTGCTGGCCAGTTCCAGCTGCCGCTCCGGCCCCAGGCAGGGCAGGAACAGCATTGCTGC
>NW_009193666.1:0-5411 GCF_000690835.1 Fulmarus glacialis | reverse complement strand
TCTTCATCCGTCTCTTCAGCTGGAGCATAAGTCTATACATGCAGGCCTGTACACCCGTTGCACAGCTTCGTGTGACACTGCTGCAGACAGGCAAGGCTGGAGCGGACGGAGACGGGAGCTCACACAGCTCAACCTTCGGTAATGCACTTACTAAGATAACCCAAATCATGAACAAAATCCTGGAGGTTTTCAGAACCTCCAGCCTTAGCTCCAGCATACTGGTGCACAGCGCTGCCCCGTGCTCGTGCCTGCAGGGTCTGGTACGTGCTGGAAGCTCACACTCAACATGATCTCGTTCCTCATCCTCCCAGCTCTGGGGACTGCTGGGTCTCACTACAACTGCCCCAAGCTCCACTGTCCCTGCGCTTTCTGGGGATGCCACTCTGCCCGCTGGTCCAAACTGCATCACCAGCACGGAGGCATCATTTCATTTCATCAGTGGAAAGCTGTCCAGAGCTCAGCCACCTGAGAACTGCTCCAGATGCCCACTTCATCCCAGTACTACTGGAGAGCACTTCTGGACAGGAATCCAAGCTCGGGATGGGATACGTCATCTAATACCAGAAACGATGTCATTACCAACGTGTGCAGCCACAAAACCAGCCGCCTTCTTTCCCCTGGAAGGAGAGGGGGAAATGGTGTCCACCGAGATCTCCACGAGCAGAAAGCAGAGCTGAGAAGCTGGCTTATCTTACAGGGTGCTGCTCAGAGAAACCTGCCCTTTGCTTCAGGGCAGGTCCCTCTCCTGTCCCCAGAAGCCTGGTCTCACCTCGGGCTTTATCCCCATACTTTGCCCTTCGGAGGCTCGCCTGTAAATCGAACAGCCTCCTGCAAATGCACGCAGCAATGGAGCAAAAGGGAAGTTTTAAAAAAACACCAAGCCATTTCTGGCTGGGGGGTTTCCTCCGTGCCCGCAGTGAGGCGAGGGTCGACACACAGCGGCTCAGCCCGTCTCAGGGTGCCCCGGGACGAAGCCAGGCTGGCAGCAAGCAGCTGCAGCCACCAACCCAGTTCCAGCCTTTGCGGGTCCGTCCCTCACTTGGATTTTGTTTCTCAGCTAAGCATGACGCGGTTTCAGATCTCCCAGCCATCAGTCGTTGGTCCTTGGTTCGCATTGCTTACCCAGCGTGCAGGCCACTCCGTCCCACACGCCAGGCGCCCGCGGAGGATCCGGGACATCTCCCTGCCCGGGCAGCAGCCGGGGCAGCAGCCGGTCCAGCATCCTTCCCCGTCACTTGGTTGCTGGGCCCGGGAACGGTGCCAGCGTGACGATATTTGCCGTGACGTCTGCTCTCCATCCATACCAGCTCCCAGGCACAGGAGGAAGAGACACTTTTCTTTTCACATCAGGAAGGATGGCAGAGGCACACGTAATCCTCACTGGCACCAGATTCTCCATTTCTTGTTTGAATGATGCTGCCACAAACATTTATTGTCACAAAAGAGGTTATTCAAACACAAGCAATTAGGCAACTATATTAGCATATTTTTCATTGTAATATTACAACAAAGGGTACATTCCTCCCAGTGAATGTATTTATAGGCTTTCGGAGCTAATATTTGTTTAAATGATTAATATGTTTTTCAAATACATGTGACAAGTGTGGCAGAAATATTTTTATCTCCACAAACAATGTTCTCAAAGGCAAGAGCTCACGAGTCTTCAGGAGGGCTGTTTTCCAGGTTCAACAGAGTTTTTCAAGACATACAAATTAAATTTTTATCATAATGAATTCCAAGAGAAGGGCTTTCTGCAAGGAATGTTTAGAAATAGATTGAGGCTGCGAGACCTCCACCCCAGCCCGGGTACCTTCCTGTACGGCACATTTCCAAAGAGCCCCCGGATTATCTCTGCAGTTAGATTACTGTCTTCATTCAAAGTGTGTACAATGCTCTCACTTTGATAAGAAAATCCCAATATACTGACAGTTAAAAGCAAGGCTCGGGGCAGTCCTGTGTGTCACAATTTTTTAACCAACATTTTACATTTACTGAGCACCTTTCACACTAAGGGATGCGGGATTTTAATCGAAATTCTGGTGTGTGGTTTGCAGGAGTCGACTTCCCACATCCAAGTTACCTGTTCCTTTCGCTGGTCCTTATCCTGGATAAGTGCATCCCTCGAACCTGAATGATCCGCAAACTCCCTCTCTCTGTCTTTGTTTGCAAAACAAAAGCAAAAGCACAGAGAGAAGTAAATTCAAAAAGCTTAATTTTGACATATCTGAAGCTGAGAGCCTACTGCTGGAGGGAGCAGAGCTGTGGGGTTACGGTGCTGAGCCCCAAAGAGCCTGGCATCAGAGACGGACCAGCCACCCCCTCGCCGCCCTGCCTGGACGGGGCGAGCTGATCATCTCTGACCGGTTCTGCAGCTGGTATTTCCCCCCAAATTAGCTTATGTTAAAATTGGTCAGACCCTGCTCCCTGGTTTTAGGTGAGGAGGGGCTGGGCCAGAGCAGGGCATCGTGAAATGCCGCTGTTTATTTAATACCCTTCACAAAAGCTTGGAAAAGTTATGAATAAGCCTCTGAATTCCAGCGGGTCCCACGGGCAGCTCCCTGATGGTGCTGTTTATTGACTCCTGTGTCTGCCCCATCACCTCGTGTCCCACTTCTCCGAAGCACGCTGGTTTTGGGGACAGGCTGGCTATAGCAGACCCGGATGGGACGGCAGCCTCGTGTACCTGCAGTGTCTCTCCAAACATTAAAAGCAGTGGTTTTTTCCCACTGACAATCCCCACGTCCTCAGCAGCTTTCTAGGGCTGGAGGAATAAAGCTGACATTAACAGAAGAGAATAATATGTCTATGATCAATACCGCGAGTGAAATCTCAGCCTGTGATTTTTCTGCCAATTCTAGTCATCTCCCTCCTTTCCTTTTAAATGACAACTGAGCTGTTATTTACATTGTACTCAGCTGTACGAGGAAGTGGAGTCTAAAGAGGAATATATTAACACCACCTGTGGAACCAAAATAGCAATCGTCTGCAGAGGAAGCCGGGCTGTGGGGCTTCAGCCTGACATCTCTGTTTGGGAACAGCGAACGTAACTCTGCCCAGGCTGCAGAGCCGGGTCCCGCGTTTCTGGGATAAACCCTCTGTGATGTGCAGGGATGGGGCCGGGGAAGCTCTGCGGTGGCAAACCCCACAGCCGGGGTCCCGCCGTGCCCGGGGTGCCCGTCCCCCAGGCTGTTCACTGGGGGTGACGTGGTCTGTCGCACGCTCAAACCAAACCGTGCCATAGACATTTTCTCTGCATAGTTTTGACCCCAAGGGCTGGAACTCAAAGCCTGAACCCCCACCAGCTCTGCTGGGGCTGCTGCTCCCCAGGGCTGAAGGCAGCAGACAAATTCGTTAGTGCAGTTTCGAGAGACTCCTCAGGCTTTTACAATGGCTTGGAACAAAAGGACGTGATCAGTGTTTGGGATGTTGAAAAGAGTAAATGCAGGCTCTGTCTGTGCAAGGAGAAACGTGGGATAAAAGATACAGAAAATCTCGGGGACAGGCCCCTGCTCCAGACTTTGGGGAAAAAACCCTACTTGCCTGGTCCTGAAATGACCGTGCCTTCTTTTCTGGGCAGGTCTTCCAGGACACCTTTGTCTTCAGTGGGCTACAGAAGGACATTTCGACATGTTGTCTTGCCCATTCATTATTTCTCATGAAGGACGATATGACTGCCATTACTGTTTTCACTTTGCATCTATCTAATCCCAAGTCCAACATGATTTAAGATCAACTGCTCCATCCTCCCCAGGACTGCTCCACGCGGTCCTGGCCAGGCAGCAGGCAGGGTCGGTGTCTCTGTGATTCAGAGAGGAGCTCAAAGGGCTTTCCAGCCAGGATCCTTCTCCCCTGAGAAACATCACGGCATCCTCTGAGACCCCCTTGAGCCGCCACGATGGTCTTAGTGTCAGCAATCCCCCCGGCAGCGCGCAGGTCCCAGCAGGATACGGCCTCTGGCAGAGCAACTCTCCCAGCTCCAGAGAAGAGGAGGCGCTTGGGAGCAGCAAGCTGAGATATCGGCACCGGCGAGCGGGTCCTGCGCCTGCCTGAGCCCGCCTGCAGCTCCCTCACCGCCTCGTGACCTACCAGTCTGAGTTTCCAACGCTGCCAGAGCAACTGTAAAGGTTGATGAAATCCTTACAACTGACACCTTGCAGCCATGCTGGAAATGTGGTTTTTCCACCGTTCCTGCTATCTGCAGCAAGAGTAAACTCACAGACAAATACATGACCCTGGATTCTTTTGAAAATTCTCCAAATAGAGTCTTAAAAATGCATGGCTTTGCTCAAGATCACCCTGTTTGTGTTGGTATGAGGCCAAAATCCATGAAAAATAGCATGTATGCCAAAAAAATCAATTTTATATAATAAATACAGATCATTTGGATGTTTCTTGCCAAAAACAATGCAAACATATACATCCTTCATGATTCTTATCAGAGCACAGCTGAATCTTTAATACACTCTACTGACAAGCTACTAAAAGGCAAGAACATGCTGTTTAACCACCACTGATCAATGGTTAAAGTTTCTTCATTTCCATCTGCTACAATGGCTTTTAACACTCAAAATTGTGAAATTCAGGTTATTGCAAAAATTAATAAACCAAAACCCAAAGATTCATTCCAAGCAAAAACCTATTTTTAATGAAGAAACATAGGATCAGGTAGCAAAATATATATATATTGGGCAGCACTAAAATTGCTTTATGTTGCTGCAAAAATGTTTACCAAAGAGCAGCTGGTCTGAGTTCCACATTCCCAACGATCTCGTGCATTTAAGTTACACAAGCATGTCAGGGCACTCTGTAGCATCCTGTGCTGTTTTCTGGAACACAAACATGTTGCTGCAAATAGTTTAAATTCTCTATTACAACCTAGGTGGAATAAATAAAATATTCCATCTGCCTAATGTGACATGCAGATCAGACCCCTGTGGGTAATAGTGGAGTTTGCAAAGGTGCATACGGGATGCTCCAGCAAATTTAATAAATGTAAAGAAGGTTGTTTTATTTTTTAAAATAACCTTTATGTTATCCTTGCTATAAATTATGTAAGAAGATGCTATTGCAAATGTGACACACATGCTCACACACGTACACAGGGGAAAGCCAGCACTCAGCCCCTGTACCAGGCACTGCAGGAGATCCCTCTGCTTGCAGTGGCTGCGACCTGGCTGCAGCAGGAACAGGCTCAGCCTCCAGAGGCCCGGCTCTGCAAGGACCGCGTCCCCCCCTGCCCACACGCTGCTGGGCTGCGCAAGGAGACGCTTTGCTGAAGGTATGAAACGGGCTGTTGCCTTTCACTGCCTCCGAGGAGCGCAGAGCTGCTCGCTAAGGCCCCTCTAATGCTGGAGCAATTCCTGTTTATAGCTCTTCTTCCGTAACCCGTCCCTCGGGCTGTCGTCCACACC
>NW_009193665.1:0-219 GCF_000690835.1 Fulmarus glacialis | reverse complement strand
GGTGGGCGAAGCTGCGGGCACGTCCCTGCCCACGCCGCCCCCGGGGCTCGCTGCCCGGCACCCCGGAGCCCCAAAATGGTTGGCACCGGTCACTGCTTGCTCCGGGAGCGGGGTACAGGAGGGATTTCTGTCCCATCTCTTGCAGAGACAGAGGAGGGACAGAGGGAAGGGTCACCCTGCCCACAGCCAAACGCCACGAGCCTGGGGCAGTGTCCGGGA
>NW_009193664.1:0-879 GCF_000690835.1 Fulmarus glacialis | reverse complement strand
ATGCTGATGACAAGTGATAATTGTTTCAGATGTCATCATGCTATGGTGTAAGAATTCAGTTTTGATACATCTCTTACATATGTTTAAAATCACGTGAAAAGCATCCTGACATGGAGATTTGTTGGGCTTTAGGAAGCATAATCCAAATACATGAAATAGCCAAAGTATGTGTCTTTTCAAAAAAGTGCATAAAGGAAAAACAAACAAAAAAACCCTCTCATTTGATTCCTTTTGGCTGGCTTCAAAACTTGTAAGCTTTTTTGTTTAGTATGAGTAGAACAAAAGCTCTTATTTACATGAGGAAGCCTTGTCATCAAGTGCCCTTCAAACTAGGACTCTCAAAGCATATTTCATTGGACTAATTTCAATAAAATCAATTTATTTGGTGTTAATTCTTTGCCAGAGTTCTAACTCGGGCATGTAGCTGAGTTCATTCCTTTTAAGTAGTTTTTGGTAGCCATTTAAGCCAATGCTAAAAATATGTTTAGCTGTACCTGGCTGCTTTCACTTCAGTGGGCAATCACCAGTATTTGTATACAGTGAACTGTGTAAGGGAGTTAATCAGATAAGTAACCTTTTTTAAATACAGTAATTTACCTTTAGGTTAGATTTAATTCAGGTAACTGCCGTCTGATTTGCTGTGCAGGTTGCGTAAATGTCCATGCTGATGCAAGGGAATGCAGAGGAGAGAGCAGGATCATCTTCAGTTGCAGTAATAGTTTAGAGGCATGACTGTATAATATTAATGTGAAGCACCCTAATTTTCAAACACTTTCAAAATCGTTTCAGTATGAAAAAAATACTTCTTCAGCCTTAAATAATTGTTACTGTCTTTTGCTCAAGATTGAAAGGCATTTTCCCCTCCAAACTGATTCACCA
>NW_009193663.1:681-899 GCF_000690835.1 Fulmarus glacialis | reverse complement strand
GGTGGCAGCTGGGGGCGGCAGCCAGGATCTCCTCCTCTGCCCCGGGAGATGCTGCCTGCATTCGCCGGGTCTGCGCCAGAAGAGCTTCCAAACCAGGGGGCTGTTGGCCCATTTTCTTCAGCCTCCCATCCCTGCTCTTCTCCTCACGAACACACGGCTGCGTGGGTGGGACAGCTCGGGTGCAAACCGTCCAAGCAGACCTGGGCACCCACATGAGC
>NW_009193663.1:0-247 GCF_000690835.1 Fulmarus glacialis | reverse complement strand
TCCTTGTGCACACAGGCCCTCATTAACTTCAGCAGAACTTGGCGATGGACCAAGCCCCGCAGAGGCCGTGCAGCCCGACCCGCAGGGCTGACTGCAGTTGTTTGCTGCCATCAGTGTTTATCGTTTATATTTGCCTGAGTTTGGGTTTATTTGTTCATCTGTTTCACAAGGCAAAGTAGTGCAGCAGAACTCCCCACCTCCGAGCTGTGTCCTGCAGCGAGAACGACCGAGCTGCCTCAAGGCGCTT
>NW_009193662.1:0-49843 GCF_000690835.1 Fulmarus glacialis | reverse complement strand
AATGATTCTATGATTCTATGATTCTCTAGTGTATCCAGAAAAAATTTAATTCTTTTAGCTATTGCTTTACATTTCTGTTTAATAATCTTCATAATTATTACACCATTCAAAATGACACACAGCAATAGTAGAATTTTTGGCTTTTATTCCTCCTTCTGCAAGATGTCATGGTTTAACCCCAGCCGGCAACTAAACATCGACAGCCCCTCACTCACTCCCCCCCCAGTGGGATGGGGAAGAGAATCAGAAGAGTAAAAGTGAGAAAACTCATGGGTTGAGATAAAGACAGTTTAATAGGTAAAGCAAAAGCCACGCATGCAAGGAAAGCAAAGCGAAACAAGGAATTCGTTCACTACTTCCCATCAGCAGGCAGGTGTTCAGCCATCACCAGGAAAGCAGGGCTCCATCACGTGTAATGGTTACTTGGGAAGACAAAACGCCATCACTCCGAACGTCCCCCCCCTTCTTTCTTCTTCCCCCAGCTTTATGTGCTGAGCATAATGTCACATGGTATGGAATATCCCTTTGGTCGGTTGGGGTCAGCTGTCCCAGCTGTGTCCCCTCCCAACTTCTTGTGCGCCCCCAGCCTACTCGCTGGTGGAGTGTGTGAGAGGCAGAAGAGGCCTTGACTCTGTGTAAGCACTGCTCAGCAGTAACTAAAACATCCCTGTATTATCCATGCTGTTTTCAGCACAAATCCAAAACATAGCCTCATACTAGCTACTATGAAGAAAATTAACTCTATCCCAGCCAAAACCAGAACACAAAAATGTTGTTTCTCAGTATAATCTCAGCATATTATTCAGTGTTGCAGAGTACAAAAGGTAGAAAATTTCTATTTTAATAAGCAAGTGTTATTGTTACATTGCTAAAAAATTAGTAACACATCTATGATTTACATGAACAGGGACCTAAAAGCGTAATAGCTATTGTCATCGCTATATACGACTCCCAGGAATTAAAAATGTGAAAATTTTCCTGTGAATTTCCAAACATATGAGATCAGTCTTGGGTGCCAAAATGTTATATCAAGATCTGACAATGTCAGGGTAATACAGCAATGTCACGCCTTCTTCAGAAGACCTAGAAGTTGCCTACAGTTAACTTGAATTCCATAATTAAGCTAGAACCAATGCAGAGAAGGAAAAATGTTACAGAAAAAGTATTACAGAATATAATTTGTTATTTGGTAATGATGAAGTTGTGGTTGTCATAAAGGAAGAGGTGAAGTATATATTTTCCTGATGTGCCTTTCAAAGACACACTTGCTCATCAATGATTATATCATTACAAACGTTTTTTCACTCATCTGTAATAGTTTCACTTACTTTATTTTAATTTCTCCACAAATTATTGCTGTTTTGATGTTATTTTAATTTTCTTGTTAAAATGTTTTTAAGATTGTCTGGGAAACTGAACCATGCTTTAAGTACACAAATAATTTTCTCTGAAGCATTACATCACAACCTTAATAAAGTAAATATGTATGTATGGCAGATTATCCAGAAAACAAGAAAGAAAGAAGTCTCTTCATAGCTCTTTTTTGTTCTACAGACACTTTTTTGGTGGTGGATTGTCAATTTCTTGGACTGTGTAGAAACAATCTTCATTGTGTCTGTGTGCAGTCCCAGTTACTACTACAGTAGCTCTTTGTATAAGCAAATCACAGAATGGATGATGATACATAGGTTTCTGAACCAACTAATCATAAGCCTGAGAGGCCAGTAAATGACTATTTTCTTCAAAATGCAAGAACTTCATATCAAAGTATTTCCTTGGATCACACATATTTTTTCTAAAATGCCTGGGGACTTCAAAAGGCCATACCAGCATGTCAATAAATATGTAGTCCCCTTTAGCAAAATGTTTAATGCTATTGCCAAATTAGAAATATCTAAATGAAAATGACTCATGGGATTTGTATGCCTTCCAGAGTGACTGTCCATGGAGTTTTAATGGGTTTATTCTTTAGAAATATTAAACAAGAGACAGAGAAACAAATGACAATTTAACAATCAGTACAGTCTCTGACAAATGTTTCTGATAAAGTTTTATCTTCTACTCTGAAAAATAGCTAAACAAACTCTCCAAAGCAGCAGTTCGAAATAAATTGCTATGCTGAGCTGGAATTAAACAAGTCAAAGGTCATGCAAAAGTGCAATCTCTGAATAAAAACACTTAGCAATGTTGATGGTGCATATGCTAATTTGTATTTTTCTGCTAAGTAGTTCAGTACTGTGCAGTAGGAATGGATAGCATTCTTTGGACTATTTCAGAATATTTCCATTTAACAGGCCTTGTGGATCAGCAAAAAAGGCCTCAGTGAATTAGCAAAAAAGGCATGTTTAACATTTGTAGAAGAGGTGTCCCTTCATAAAGAATTTTTCTGTGGATTCCCTGTAATTGATTATTCAGCCAAAAACTGTCCTTGGCATGTCTTATCTATAGTGATCTTCAGCAAAATATAGCCTAAACTACTCTGTATGTCAGAAAGGCTCTGCCAGAAAGGAAAAGTAGGGAACAATTTTCATTGCTGGTTCATGAGTGTTCAGGCCATTTCATGTGTATTGCAGTACCAGGTTTGTGTGATTTTTTTCTAGGAATAATATTATCCATTTTGTTTCATTAACCTTACATCATTATGAATTAACAATCATAAAAATACAATCAAGGATCATAGAATATTTCAGATTAGAAGGAAGGTCATCTAGTCCAACCTCCTGCTCAGAACAGGGTCATCAGTCGGGTCAGATCTTGCTTTTCAGAGCTTTTTCCAGTCTGGTCCTGGAAGCATCTGAAGATCTAGCCTGTAACAGCCTCAGTGTGCAGCCTGTTCCAATGCAGGTCTATCTTCATTGGTGAAAATGTTTCTCCTTATATCCAATCAGAACCTCTCTTGTTTCAACTTAATGCCCATTGTCACTTGTCCTACCAAGCACCACTGTGAAGAACCTAGCTCCATATCATTGATGAACCCTGTGTAGGTATTGGTGGGCTGCCGCTAGATCTCCCATAACCCTTCTCTCCTCCAGGCTGAAGAAGACCAATTCCTTCAGCCTTTCCTCACAGACTTGTCTGTCTTGCAAGCTATCTGCTGACCTCACTCTAATTTATTGATATCTGTCTTGTAATAGGGGACAAAACCAGGCACAGTATTCTAGATGTTGTCTAACAAGTGCTGAATAAATGAGGATAATCCCATCCCTAGACCTACTAGCATGTAGCCAGAGTTCCTGTTAACACAGCTTTCTTTGCTGCCAGGGCATGCTGCTGGCTCATATTCAGCTTGCTGTCCACCAAGATCCCCAGGTTCTCCTCTGCAGAGCTGCTTCCCGGTTTGTCTGTCCCCAGCCTGTGTCATTGCAAGGGGTTCTTCCTTCCCAGGTGCAGAACTTTGTGTTTGTCCTTGCTGAGTTTTATAAGGTTCATGTTGGCATATTCCTCCAGCCTGTCCAGGTCCCTCTGGATGGCAGTCCTGCACTTGAGCATATTAATTGGTGCACCTCCAACTCCCACTTTGGCGTTATCGGCAAACTTTATGAGCAAGCGCTCTGCTGCCTCCTCAGGTCATTGGTAAAGATGTTAAACTGAACAGATCCCAGGATGGACCCATGAGTATGTCCCATCAAACACTATGCTCTAAGTTCAATCATCCAACTATTTTTTTAACCGTCTTGCTGCTCTCCCATCCAGACTGTAATGTCCTAGTTTGGATACAAGAATATCATGGGAGACAGTGTTGAAACCTTGCTGAAATCAAGGTGGATGACATCCACTGCTTTCTCCTCATACATGAATCCAGTCATTTCATCACATAAGGCAATATCAGGTTGGTCAGACATGATTTACCTTTGGTAAATCCATGCTGACGGTTCCTAGTTACCTTCTTCTCCTTCATGTGCCTGGAAACATGTTCCAAGAGGACTCGCCTCATGATTTTCCCAGAGATCAAAGTGAGGCTGGCCAGTCTGTAGTGATGTGTTCTTTTGGCTTTAGAGTAAATGTAATAATCTGAGAGTAAATGTTCCAAATTAGTTTTGCCATTTTTAAACTAATTTTTTATTATCCACACACTGATCACAAGAAAAGTAAAAAGTTCTAAATTCTTTTTATGGGGATTCTAAAGCATGTTCTGGATTGCATATTAGTATTTGGTATTCTGTATTTGTCCTTGTTTCTTCATTCAGAGTTAAATATAAAATCACTAACAAATTTTACCTTTCAATAACCTAGTTCCTCATTGTTTAATCTGCGGTCTTTATAGAAGTGGCACGCAAACTTTTATACATATTGACACAAATGAGCATGGAACCAGACTTGTCTCAGTAGTGACAGACCACAAAAGTTGCAAGTTGTAGCTGGGAAGGTTCAAGCTGGATTTCAGGAAATTCTCTTCGATAGGGTAATAGTGCAGCACTGGAACAGGTCACCCAAAGAGGATATCGAATCTCTGTCCTTAGAAGTTTTCAAGATTTGATTAGACAAAGTCATGGCTGAGCTGATCTACTTACATGAGTGGTCTACTTACATGACCTTGAGAGGTTGCTCACAACTAAAATTTTTTCCCTTTGCCCATGCAGCCTGTGTGAATCTTGACTCAGTGATGTGGGCTGGGGGTCATTTTTTCTCTATGTCTTTTCAAGTCCCCTGTCGCTGGACATAGAGTGGACAGAATACCAAAGAAAATTTATCATCAGCGCAAGAGAGTGAAGTTCATTATAGAAAAAGTTACAGTGAAGTTGCTCTTTCCCAAGGGTGTAATTCCTAAGTCACATTTACACAACCTTTATCTTGCTGTTGTGCCTGTGGTGGCAGAGGTTATATTAAAGAAATTCCATTCTAACATTCTGAACATCATCCTGAACACAAAAGGCAGAGACCAGAGACCAGAGAGCCTGGGAAGACCTGCTGGGCTCTTACTGAGGCCCAGAATGAAGGCTTGTCCTCAACTGTGAATCCTTCAGTGACACCCTTTCTATTTCCTAACAGACCAGGCAATGTAGTGCCTACCATGTTCCTTGAAAATCATGTGTACAGCCTAAGTACTTAGTTCTTAGGCCACACAGTTGTCTCCCAGGAAATGTGGAAGCCATTGTGTTCCCAGTTAAGGAATGCTAAAACAGGTATTGATAGAAGGTGTACATAAGAAAAAACAGCACGTAATGAAGAAACAGACCATGTAGATTGAAATATGGAATATCTCTTTCTACTATCACCTCAAAGGAAGTGATAAAGATCCCAGCACTTCCTGCACCCACATTAGACCTCTCTCCTGTACTGAGGGCTTTCTGTAAATTCTGGACCTTTCCTGAGGGAGTAAAACCCTCAGTGTCTGAATTGGGGTGTATGTATGGGTGCTAAGAACTGTCAAAGAAGAAGCCTAAACTACAAGGAGATGGTCTAGGTGACACAGAAAGTCTTCTCCTTATTGCCAGAGGACAGAAAATCTGGAGAAAACAGTATCTGTGAGTTTCCCAAGAAGCATTTTCTTCTGGGGGAAAGTTTTGAGACGGGCAGGACTGCAGGAGAATACGCTGAATCTGGTTTTATGCACAGAGGCAGGAATAACCTTTTATAACTCTGGTTTTAGGTGGTTCTTCTGAGTTCAGTCCCCTGCAGGAGCTAGACTGTAACTGGCTGTCCTCTCTGTAGAGTCCTCTTATTCATTAGGAGTTGCAGATGAGAAAGCAAAGGAACTTAGTGCTTCTTAGAGCTTCACTGACTTCTGAACAGCTGTACCTATACAAATACTGCTCTGTATATATATACAAATATGCTACTATAGCTCTGTAAGGAAGACTGCTGTGAGCAGTCCATATGCAGTGGCATGCTGCTTTATTTTCTATGGGGCAGAAGAAGATACTAAAACATACACCTGTAATCTCCTAATTCATTTCCCCATTGCCTTTGTGCACAGAGAGTACATGTGGACAAGTAGAGGATATCCACCCTACCTTTCTTTTAGTAGACACATCCTTTCAACTCCATGGGTTGATGTTGATCACTAACCTTAGTGCGTGGTTATTAGATACTACTTCTTCATTCCACAGATAATGTATAAACTGACTGGGATTATTTCAAGATATTTTGTTGGGGTTTTTTTTCCAATCGCTTCATTAAATTACAAATGTACTTTTTTCATTATCTTAATTCTTATAATTCTATCAGGCAGGTAACTACTATTATCTATCAAGTTTACATTCTTATGAATGTAGTGTGAGGTTTGCGTTGTTTTTCTACTATCTTCAAGTAAATATCTCTACTTTTCCCATTGTTTTCTAGTGCAGAGAGTTAAATTTTGGATATTTACTAATACTGGGGGGGGGGAGGGCGTTCCACTTTATAGCTTTTTTTGTTATTTCTCAGAATCAAACATTTAAATCTTTGTCCTACTGTTGCTTTATTTATCTTCCCAGTGAGAAATAAACATCAGGAATGCTTTATAGACAGTACAATTGAGCACATTCTGAATTGTGTGAATTATTTTCTACTGTTCGTCTGAAGTATTGGTTATTCTGCATCAGAAAAGGAAAGTCACTGGACATTGCATTTAAAGGGAAAAGTCCTCCTTTCTCAAAGTAGTCAAGACCCAGTCTTATTAAGGATTTTAAAACACAAAACCCTGTAATACATGACTAGCTTAACACTCTAAGTTTACTATGGTTCAGATAAACAGGCTGCATAAAAAGGTTTATTGGTCTCTAAAGATTAATTGAAATATTCCTACACAGAATGTCAAGAACAAGGTATATAGTTATAAGAGAAATAAGAGCAGAGGAAACATGCATTTGTTTCTTTCTCAAGTGGAGTAAATAAAATTGTCAGCTATAGTGGGGATCCACTGTGGAATAGATGTCCTTTCCCCTTCAAATGGAGCCCTAAAGCCTATTTTCAATATGTTTCTTAATATGTTGCTTGAAGCTTTTCCTCAATTATAAGGATATGAATCCAGTGGGATAAAAATCATGCCAATGATGTTACCTCTCTTCCTTTTGCTGACAACTCAGGAACTATTTCAGCAAGCCCTATTATGCCATTTTGCACATCTTAACCTGGTTCAAGACCAGGATGCTTGGCCCATTAAGACTACTTCAGGTTATCATGGCAACATACTCATGTTTAAATTTTATTTAAATTGCAAATGCAGGTTTGCATGAAGTAATCTCCTCACTACACTGGACAGCACTTCTCCAGGTCTCTAATTCCAGTAGGGAGTAGGCTCTTTACATTCCTGCATGCAGCTGATACGAGGTTAAAGAAATGGCCACCACTTGCCCACCCACAGCCAGCACGTGGAAGGGTGGGTACCAGCCAGCTCTAGGCTCTTAGACCTGCAGCGATAATACATTCCTTGTGTTTTTCTCCCTCTCTATGGGTTTGTCAAGTGTATATCACTTGGTTTGGAGAATGGAGTTCAAAGGTATTGTGCTAGTTTTTCTCAAGCGCTTGACCAATTAGTGTGACATCTGCTGATAAGCAGAAACTAGATGTGTACTGTAAACAGGAAGAATGAAATAGAAGGTGAAATAATTAAAAACTTGTAAATGAAAGAGGGTGTATATATTGGCCATTAATAAACTTCTGTTTTTATGACCGCAATGACAGTTAATGTTTCTAAGGGCAGCATAAGAGTAAGGACAGATACTAGGTGGGAAAGAACTGGATTTCTGTTTTGCTTCACAAATGTGGTAGTTCTGATTACTATGCTTTGAGGAAGGTAATCTACTGATTTTTGCTTTAAAATGTGTGATAAGCCTTTTCTCTAAACAGTTCTTTGGGATTTTATGTTTTTTTAGCCTGAAGATACGTTGGCTGAGCCAGTGGAAGCCCCCCCAACTATATTGTCTTATTTGGAAGAAAATTATTTCTCTGGAAATCACAGATCAGAAGAAACCTCTGAAGAAGCTAAACTTAAAGAACAAGACACTGCCTCTTTTTTTGGGGGGGGTGAGGTTATTTATGTTCTCTAGATCTGAGTCTCTCATTTCCCTGTGTATGAAAAGCCACTGACATATTTTGGGTGCTGCCAGGAATGGAAAATCCTATGGTTTTGGACATCCTGTGTGTTAGAAAAGAATTGGCACATCAAACATTTGGTCTTTGAAACTGCAGTCTGTTAGACTGCAATTTGTTAATAGCAGCAAATATAAGTGGTAGAACTACAGCCACCGTTCAACATATCTCTCACTTTTCACTCTATATACGTGCTTATCTCAGTCACTGTTAAACATGCAGAGAATATATTTACCCTTCTATAGCATAGAAGTTTCAGTCACAGAACTATGGTTTATATTTTAGAATGAAAAAAAAATGGTTAAAATGAAGAAGCTGACCTGAGGAGCTGCTGCTATTATACTCTACAACACTCCAGTAAAGTGCAAGTGTTAGGCAAAGGGAATGAAAGGAGAAAAATCCTCTTCATTCTGCTTAGGTCAGTGAGAAGCATGGCATTTCTTGAGACATACCTCTGCAAATAGTGCTACTGGCTCTAGAGCCATGTGGCACCTTTAAAAGGAATTTAAGATTTGTATTTAATTTGATTATTTCTGTTATAGTGAAGCACAGCCTTTCATGTAAAACTGAATACCACCACTGAATAAACAACTACACCCTACTTATGTTCCCCGCAAAGAATGTGAATCTGCCTAGTGCACCAATGGGGTGTTTTGGATGCAAGTGTAGACAGCAAAGTAGTAAGAGCAGGGCATAATGCACTGAGGAATCCAGTCCTCCACTAGTAAGACAACTTCAGTATACTCCTAGAAAACAAAAAGTATTTTAGTTATTTTAATAAGGCCAAAGACAATGTTCCTATTTAAATGTCATACCTACTTTAGATAGTACTTGTTGTACATACCTCTTATTTTTTATGTTATATAGATGAAAAATAGGCAACCGTTAGACTAGAGCTTGAGGCAAAGATGATGCAATACAGTCTTTTTCCTTAAAATAAACATTTGTTTTATAATTTTATTCTCACTTTTCTCTTTTTTTCTTTCCTTTTAAAATTTTCAGAGTCATAAAATAACTAATACTAATCTTTGGAATGTATTTTGGCCATAATTTAAATAATTTCTATTTTCATACAACTTGCAGCATCTGTGCTCTGATAAATACCTCTGGGCAGGTTTTATTTTGCTCTGTCTTTCATTAATAAGTGATTTTTTTTTTTAGATTCAGCTGTCATGGAAGCTGGACAAGGCATCAGTGAATCTACCACTGTCACACAGAAAATCTTAAGAGAAGAAGATGGTTCTGGTGTTAGTGTTGTGCCAGGAGTGAGGAGAGAGGAGGTCTGTATAATGGGTTTATCATATGCCTTATCTTTTTGTCCCAAAAGCAAGAAGAACAGAAGTTACTTTTAAAATTCTTGAATGTCCTCTCATGACATCAGACTGGAAAGCACTGTCACTATGCAGAAGTTTGGAACTATAACCATTGAGAAGGGCTTGAGATTTTTGACTAACAAAATGAATTTGTTCTTTCAGTTTTGCATTTTTTCATTTTGCATTTAAGAAAGTGAGAAACAAAGAAAATAACCAATATAAATCCTCACCATAAAAGCCCACAATTTTTATTCCCTGAAAGCAGGCATCTTGCAGGTTAAAGTCCTGCTTGTTTCTCAAAAGTGTAACATATAAACAAATTTAAAATTACACCCTTTGAGTGCTCACCAAGTGCTTCTGTGTGAAGTACCAAGTGCAAAGAAGCACTTCATTATCACAGTGCTTCATTAGCAGATGATCCAAACAGAAGACTAACACTAAAACACACTAAACTCTGGAGGAATTCATGCCTAAAATGTGTATCACTGGCTTTCCTTAGTTGCCCACAGACTAATCTGAAAAATTATAGTTTATGCAAATTATCCCTTTATAAACGAAATCTTACTTGAATTACCATCCAAGAGGTTGATCCTATATTCCTTGACAAGGGAATGACTGCGTGGATTGCACTGGAAAAGTGTCTGCAACTCCTAGTTATCTCTTCAAGAAAGCAGTGTATGCTGCCTCCTGACAGCTGCGTACATTAACACCCAGAGATGAAAAATCCATTTAAAAAGTAACGAGCAGCTTTCCTGGCATTCACAATAAAAAGATCCTTTGATTAATAAAATATTAAGACTGAACAACCTTTCCACCCCTAGATGGCCTTATAAAGGATCAAAGGTGAGGCAAGTCAGTGAAGTTGTCTGGGGTCCTTGTATTACTCATGTTTGTGTCAAAGCAGTTACATGAATAAATGCTGTTTACAGCCATGCCTAGCTTCTCTCCAGTCTGCCAGCACATTTTTTAGAAGTACTCTAGAAGAGGCGATATTTGGACATCTTTCACCTATCAGAGATGCCTTCCAAAAATCCTGGTCAGGCTGTCTTGTTTAAACATCCAAGCAGGAATTCCTTTCAGGATCCCTCCTGTTGGAAAAAGATATTCTAGAAAGTGTGTGTGCCACCATCAAGTGAGTTGTACACTACTGAACAGAGGAAACTCTGACAAAGATGAGCTGTAATTTAATTGGCAATTCAATTCTGCCAGGACCAGGAATAACTATAAGTTACATGCAAAGCATTGAGACTAGTCACCTTTTCAAAATCACTTTTTGTCGAATCCCTTATAAAAGTAGACACTCCTTTTGGGTAGACTCCTGTGGGCCCGGCTCTTAGATAAGGAAATTGAGAGAAAATGCAAGGCTGCAGCCTGTCTCTACTTTGAGGTTCACACAGTGCTAAGAAAAATGGCAGCCCTTTTGACTCCTAAATAGAGAGTACTCCAGCCTACACAACTGCAGGCACGAGAAATCCCAAAGTTGGTGGCTATGCCGTATGTAGCAAAGTCACCCTCCCTAGTGAGATACCGGGCTTTGAAAGATACTGTGCCTATTGCATTTGTAAGGTAATGTGTAACCTGAATTTCATGTGATTCTGCAAATTAAAATTACTTATGCCCTTCATTTGGAATCCTGTGAGTTGGAGGGCTCCAGCTACTCAAATACTTGCCCTACTTGTTGACATATTTCCAAATAATCAGCTAGCAGTACATTTTTCGTTAATTAACATTCCTGATCCAACAGCCACCACAGATTTTTCTAAGCAGAAAATAAATAACGACCTTTCCTGCTTCTTGCCTCTGTGACTCCTATGCCAAAAGTCCATTCTTCATATCGCTTGAAACTGCAGTTGGTTATGACTGCTTCTGTTTGCCAGAAAACATACAGCATTAAGAATGACAGAACTGTTACTCTGAAGTTCTACATTGTGTGTTTTATTCAAGTGTTTAAGGTTGCTTCTTACAAGATCTTCTAGCATTTCTGTGTTTATTGTGGTAAATTATAACAAATGGTGAAAGGATTAGATTAAGGATCATCCATTGGAGCTGACATACAAGAGGCTTTAATATTTGTTGGAGGACTTCCAAATATAATTCCTCTAATATTTTCAGGCCTGCATTCACATTTTTTAAAAGCAGCAATTTTAATATCAGGATGAACTATTGTTCTTACAATACGTTTTTTTCAGGTTTGGGCTATTTTTCATAAATAAAAATCCAGTCTTGATTTAAGTAATGTGACACAAACATCTTAAAGCTATTGTGACAAGTAGTTTTGCTACTTACTCATCTTTACAAGTTTTTTCTTGAACTTATTCCAATTTCCACATCCTTTTCCCAATATGGTTATACAATATGCTAATGAACAATCTTTTAGAAAATAATAATAAAAAAAAAATTTATTACTGCGTTGAAAACTGGTCTTTGTGAGTACATAGTAGAAGTGACTGTATTTCCTGTAAGTTCACCATTGTCCAAGATCTCCATTGTACCAGTTATGCAATTTGTAATCCAATTAATATGGGTGACACTGATGAAGCACAGCATTATTTTTTTCAATGTTGTATAGAACTCAGACAAATGCCCCTCAGGAAAATTTGCTAAAGTCAGATCAACAGTGTTACTGTTATCAAGCACATATAACAAAGAAAATTATGACCTGTTTGTCAGACAAAAACATGCTGATTTAGCATTCATTATGTTCACACTTTGATTTTAGAATAGAATAGAATAGAACAGAACAGAACAGAACAGAATAGAACAGACTAGACTAGACTATTTCAGTTGGAAGGGACCTACAACGATCATCTACTCCAACTGCCTGACCAATTCAAGGCTGTCCAAGTTAAAGCACGTTATTAAGGGCATTGTCCAAATGCCTCTTAAACACTGAGAGGCTTGGGGCATGGAACACCTCTCTAGGAAGCCTGTTGCAGTGTTTGACTACCCTCTCGGTAAAGAAATGCTTCCTAATGTCCAGTCTAAACCTCCCCTGGTGCAGCTTTGAACCATTCCACATGTCCTATCACTGGATCCTAGGGAGAAGAGATCAGCACCCTCCTCTCCACTGCCCCTTCTCAGGAAGCTGTAGAGAGCAATGTGGTCGCCCCTCAGCCTCTTTTTCTCCAAACTAGATAATCCCGAAGTCCTTAGCCGCTCCTCATAGGACATGCCTTCCAACCCTTTCACCAGCTTTGTTGCCCTCCTCTGGATGCATTCAAGTACCTTAACATCCTTTTGATATTGTGGCGCCCAGAACCACACACAGTACTCAAGGTGAGGCCGTACCAACACTAAATACAGCGGGATGCTCACCTCTTTTGACCAGCTGGTTATGCTGTGTTTGATGCACCCCAAGGTGCAGTTTGCCCACTTGGCTGCCAGGGCACACTGCTGACGGATATTGAGCCTGCTGTCGATCAGCATCCCCAGATCCCTTTCCGCAGGGCTGCTTTCCAGCCACTCCTCTCCCAATTTATACTTGTGCCCAGCATTACTCCTTCCTAGGTACAGAATCCTGCATTTTGACTGGTTAAATTTCATCCCATTAATCATAGCCCAATGCTCCAGTCTATCTAGATCCTTCTGCAAGGCCTCTTGTCCCTCAAAAGAGTCAACGGCACCTCCCAGTTTGGTATCATCAGCAAACTTGCTAATGGTGCATTCCACTCCTGCATCCAGATCATTAATAAATATATTGAACAGAACTGGCACTAGAATTGAACCCTGCGGAACACCACTGGTGACTGGTCACCAGCCAGATGTAGCCCCATTCACTACAACACTTTGAGCCCTTCCCTGCAGCCAGTTCTTCATCCAGCACACTGTGAACCCGCTCATCCCACAGTTGGACAACTTGTCCAGAAGGATGCTCTGAGGGACAGTACCAAAACCCTTACCAAAATCCAGAAAAACTAAAAAAAAAACAAAAAAAAAACCAAAAAAAACCCCCCCCTCCCCTCATCCCAAACAAAAAAAAAACCAAAAAAAACCACCGCCTTCCCTTCATCCACTAGGCAGGTGACCTTATCACAGAAGGATGTCAAGTTAGTTAAAAAGGACTTTCCCTTTGTGAACCCATGTTGAGTGTGCCTGATGATTGCATTATTCTTCAATTGCCTTTCAATAGCAGTCAGTATAATCTGCTCCATAATTTTTCCAGGAACTAGGAGATTAGACTAACAGGTCTGTAGTTCCCTAGGTCTTCCCTCACGCCCTTTTTGTACATTGGAATAACATTGGCTAGCTTCCAGTCAGCAGGGACCTCCTCAGACTCCCAAGACCTTTGGTAGATGATCGAGAGTGGTCCTGCCATAACATCTGCTAGCTCCTTCAGTACTCTAACAACCTGTATCAACAATCTTGTTAGCTCACTCAGGTTATGATCTTACACACAGCTTAGTTAACTAGGTTCTCTTCTAACACTTTGCCAGATGGGAAAAAAATCTCTAATGAGACCAGATGAAAAAATCTGTGGTCTTTGGGAACTTCCCTAGTGACAAAATCCAGAAAGATCTTTAAAAAATCAGCTAACAGCTCCTTTGCTGAAAGCTGTCATCCTGCTAACTTTAAAATGCTTGGATAGTTACTACATTACATCCCTCCCAGTTTCATTAGCTACTAATGGAACACAAAATATTTCATTGCTGCTATAAAATGTGAGTAAATCCCAGTGCTTGTTTCAAAATATGATACAAAAATGACTTAAATGTTCTGTCCTGTATACTGGATTTTAATTTAAGTATGTATTAGTGTCCGAGCTTCACCACTGAAAGGATTTATTTTGTTCTTGGTGCATTTAAATTATTCTTTTTATTATTCTTACTTTCTCTTGAGCAAATACTGATGCTTTGCAATTTTTTGATCTTGCTTGTTGTCCATTTTTACACTTTGCTATCATTCATCTTCTGTCACTTTCCTTTTTAATCAAGCTGGATATGTAGCCCTCTTTTGTTAGAGTTGTAGATCTCAGGGGAGTTGGCTAAAGCATTCCTAAACATCTCTTTTTAAATTTCACAGCTTTCTCCCAGACAGATTTATTTTGTGAAACTGGTCTTTTTCAAACCTACATTATTGATTTAGACTGTGCAGATATGAAATTAGACCATGGTCATTTGCATCTAGGTAATCAGCTCTCATTTTTTCCAGCTCAGTGAGCAATTTTTTTGTGCTTGCATGAATGATCTCTGATATGGACTGCCTTTGCTGAATGGAGTACATCATTGTTTGTATTGTGGCTAACAGGTTTCTGACTACATTGAAGAAAGCAGGGGTTTTAGGAGAGAGGGAAGAGAGGGGAAAAAAGAGAGAGAAAAATGGGAAAAGTAATGCAACACATTTTTCATACTTCACATTTTAATTACCTAGGGCCAGAAGGGTCAGGAAGGAGAGGATGGGCCCACAGAATCTCCAGAAAGGCCAGGAGTAGAAGATGTGCAGAAAAAAGATCAAGGACCTCCTGGACCTCCAGGGAAACTTGGACAACATGGTCAGCCGGTGTGTATTTTCTGTCTACTGAAAGAATGCATGAATTTTAGAAAGGGTAATAGTCATTCATCACACATGCATAAAGGCTGAAACTCCACAGCCTCACGCACTGTTATCAGTTATATTTCTACAAGATGGGGTTTTAGCCCCACCAAATCAACTCAGGAGTGTCATATATGCTTTGCACATGTGTCAATGGCTATACAAGGGCCTGATGAGACGCAACCATCAGAAAGCACAAGGCAAACAACAGGTGTGCCAATATACTAATGTTCTTAGAGCAGTAATTCCACAAAATCTTTGGGCAGCCTTTGCAGTGCTGCACCACCCTCCCACCTGTCATGTTTGAACATGTTCAAAGCTGCTGGACTTCAGAACTCACATGCCTCCTTCTGACACTTCATATCCTTCTGAACCATCAGCACAAGATGTATCCAATTAAACAGAGGTGCAAAACAGATCACACTGTGACATAGTATTTGTTGCAGTTCTGGTTTGTTATTTTGTCACTGAATGACACATCAACCTACAGTTAATTGCTTTTCTCTTTTGTTGCTTCTTTGTTACAATGTGATGGGTTACCCGTAAGTACTCTCTCTTATACATCTTTTGATTAACTGAAGAAAAAAAACCCAACAACATTTTGTATCAGAGACTCAGCTACATTGAAGCTTAAGCAGCAAAGTGCTTTCTCCATGTGCTCCCTTTCGAAGGCAGCTCTGGTGCTGTAGTTGACTTCCTCAGGCTGCCAAGAGAGGGGGACCCTCTCTTCTAAGGGTTACCCGTAAGTACTCTCTCTTATACATCTTTTGATTAACTGAAGAAAAAAAACCCAACAACATTTTGTATCAGAGACTCAGCTACATTGAAGCTTAAGCAGCAAAGTGCTTTCTCCATGTGCTCCCTTTCGAAGGCAGCTCTGGTGCTGTAGTTGACTTCCTCAGGCTGCCAAGAGAGGGGGACCCTCTCTTCTAAGAGAAATTTATGATTTCCTAGTTGCAAAGTAAAAGGCATGGCATGCCATAAGCAGCTGTACAAGGAGTCCAACTCTGGTGAGGTTGGCTTTTCTGCAGAGGGGAACTTCAAAAAGAGGACATACTCAGACCGAGACCTCTTCCAGGGCAAAACAAAGTGCTTCATTGACCCTTCATGCACACATGCTGCCATGTTGCCTGCTCCTAACCTCAGCTGCTATTACCTTTCCAGACGTACCTCTCACCCCTCAACTCTTGTGCAATAATTCAGCTGCACCTTCTGCTTCATCCTTTCTGCTTTCCTTTCTCTGTGTTCCTCTATTTTACCCTCTTTTCTGTCACATTTGGTGTCATCTTCCTGTACTGTTCCTTCCTCCCTTCTCCAGATGATTCCCATCCGTAGGTCACTTCACCACGAGCCACTGATAGATTGCATATGCATCCTCCGTGGTGAAGTATTGCCCAGCAATGCACACAATAACAAATCCCTAGCTGTCATATTCCATGAGTGTCTCAGCTGCTGTTGCGTATCTGTCCTCTGCTGATGCTTTACTACCTGCCTTCTTTGTTTCCTTACTCATTATCTGCTGCTGTCACTTTGCGCATCTTTCCCCTCTCCAAGACCTTCCCATCCAATGGCTGTCATCATTACCATGCCTGCTCCTCCTTTTGATACTGCCATGCACCACTGCTGTGAAATTCCTGTCCATTCCTGCCCCGTTCAAGTGAACCTCAAATGAAACTGGTGTGTTTTAAGATATTAAAAAAACAATTCAGTAGTCATTCATGGGATGCATTATTCAGCTTCTGCATGAATGCTGCCTGCATACATTGGTATGTTCAGAGAAATGTAGCTGGTTTTGCAAATATTTAGCCTAAATTCAGGTTATATATCATTAGGGTGTTTATGGACAAGAGGTTTACATTTTCTGTATTATCAGAAGTCTGACTACTTTCAAGCAGAACATTTTCAAAGAAAAGCCTATGAAACTAAAATAATGGGGAAATGTCATATAGAAAATTCTTCAAATGTAATTCAAATGCTTCAAAAGCAATTGTTTTGTTCTTGTGAACAAATCCTTGTAAAACAATCCTATTTCCTATCATAGACATTTTGTTACATCTTGTGAAATGAACCATTGTCCTGTATTTTTTATAGATACTCTTTTGTCCATGTGCAGCTGGGTTCTGATATTACAGATACCTATGCAACTTTACTACTGGATTGATGGGGCTTCACTCAGCAATAAAATTAATATGCACTAGATTTATGTTGGCCATGTGTTTGCCACTTTTCTGTAAACTTGATACCAGTTACTCTACAGGAAAAATAATAACAGGAGCAAAAAAACTTCTAGTCTTACAGATACATTTTTCTCCATAATGAGTCTATATAGCTAATCTTTAAAATTAGTACAGCCCTAAATCTTGAGCAGTAGAGTCCATAATCACAGCTGTCCAGATTCCCAAAATGCCATTAGGGAAAACAGAATTTATTTGCATTCTGATTTTTTTTCCAGTGTCCTAATGGAATTCATAAATAGCACAACTTTATAATAGTACTGACTTTAAAGCTGGTGGAGTTCTTTCTAGCCAATGATCAAGCCTCTATAGGAAAAGCATATGTGTGTTACGTGTAAATAAGTTGAACATATATAGAAAGTTTATTTGGGATTAATTCAACTGGTGAAGCCTAGAATGGAAAATGGGGTGAAATGCTATGTAGTACCACACATTCCCTGTCAGATGCATGTCCTTAGGAAGCATCCTACTTGGTAGGAACAGCATATATTCAGGTGGGTCAAGGCAAAAAGGATTTCAGTAGAAGGTGGCAACAGGCTAATGTCAATGGTGTGATTTGGTGCACTCAGGGCAGCAGTTTGCAGTAGTGTGTTACAAATATATCTCACTATTCTCTGTTGACTACCACTTCTGTATGAAAATAAAAGTAGATTCCTTCCAAGTGTCCATTTTTCTCATAGCTTGAAAGTTGTTAGGGAAGAGGCAGAATTCTAGCCCGGAATTTACCTGCTGTAAGCATATTCAGCAGCTTTGGAATAAATGAAGGCTTTCTTACCTCTTAGACAAGTAAATGGCTAAGAGACAGAACATTTGAAGAGGACTTTTCAGACAGCTGTCACTATTTGTTGTAGTGGAACATTATAGTTTTCAAAATATTTGTCATCAGTGCTGTGTGGTTGAGTTGGCATCCTGTCAAATCCAAATGCAGCCTGCCAAGTGTTTCCATCTGTATCCCCCAAATAGGCTTCACTGCCACTTTGTTGTGGGCAGAATAGGTGTGGCGAGAGGCACATTTTGTGCACTGTCAGCTGCACAGAGGTGTAAGTCCCATATCTCCTCCCACTGCACAAACCAAGAGTTAGAATCTAGCACCCTTATATCCAGCCTCTGCTGCTAAGTGTACAGCCTGTTGAACCTGCATAAGAGATAATGTCTAATTAAAAAATTTATTTCCTTTTAGGGTAAAAATGGACTTCAGGGGTTGCCAGGACTGAAAGGAAAAGCAGGCCTAAAAGGCGAAAAGGTATGAGTCATTTTAATAACCAACAACTAATCAGATACCATTTATGCTTGGACGTGTTAATTTGGTACACTCTGAGAGAAAAAATAATAATAATAGGGAATCACAGGAAGAATTTAAACATCCTGTTGTTCACCTGTGAATTTGCATGAAGGGCAGCCATAACAGAATCATAAGGATTTTTCAAGAACATGAGTAAACTTCAGCAGTAGAAAAAGTTGGGCTTTCACAGGAGAGCTAAGGAAGATAGATTTAATGCTTAATAAAGAAAAGTCAATCGTTATATAGAACTGCTCTATGCAACTTATCCCACTGGCTAAGTGATTTAACAGAGGCAGTATAATCATATCAACCTATGAAATGAATATAATTGAAGTAAGAGTTAAACCATCTGAAGTAATAACTTGTATCACTTCTGAGCTGAAGTGAGCTATAATTGATCAAGCTATCATTAAAGCACATGTTGTATATAAAACTGGCATTCAGCCAGTTACTCCAAGTGCCAAATTAATAATTTGTTTCATCTGTTTACCAGAACAATTCAGGCTTCATAAATTCACAAACATAACCCAGATAAAGCTCATGTATTCAAATTCAATTTGAAAGGGTCCAGCATACTTTCAAAGGTAAAATTAGTCTCCGGTACAGGTATCAGGTCACAAGACTGCATGGCAGCCCCCCATCTCTCTGTTCAGATGAACAGTCCGTGTGTTGTAATGGAAAGATATGCTGGGCAAAGGGTTATCTTAAGGTGAAGAGAAGTGAAGGCATGTCAGGCAGTTAGGAAGAATCTCAGGTACAACATGATGGGGGACTCATATATTATTATATTATGTATTATAAGCACTCTTGCACTCCCTTGGTGAAAGCAGCATGTCTGGGACCCATCTCAGGTACATGTTCACAAAAGCAGGCCATGTGGAGACAAACAGGAGGACTTAGATGTCCATGCACAGTTACAGGGCTATCACCTCTCTGAGGTTACAGAGGCATGGTAGGTTAGCTCACAGCTGGAGTGCTGCAGCAGCTCTAGGTGCATTTTAACACTAGCATACTCTAAGTAGCGTGGCATAACTCATTGTGCTATTAGAGTACCAGATAGACTAGGCTAAGGTTTCCAAAGCTGGAAAGAGCAGCACTGATTTATAGCAGTCATGTACCTAAAACTGTCCCTACACTAACGCGTGCCTCAAAACAACTACTGAGTTTGTAAGTGGATGCCTTATGCTATGCTAAGTGCTATGACTTATGTGGCATTCAGTACTATAAGCTGTCAGGTAAATACCACAACACTCTTCACGATGGCATTATGAGATGATTTTTCCTTCCTTTCTGAGTAACTTCCGTCGTATTCTCATATCATGCCAACATGTGTAACCAATGCAATCACATTCCAACAGAGATGGATTTTCTCTGTTGATCTCCATCTCAGAGATGGATCACTCTGGAAGTGTGATCCAGCTCAGCGCTTCTAAGATAAATCACACAAACACCACGGAGAATAATAATATACAGTTTCTAGGTTTTACTAATAATAACAATTCTATATGTAATATTAATAATTAATAACACATAAATCTTGGTATAACTCAAAGGCAAAGTGTAGTTCAAGGAAAAATATTCTGAAAAAAATGAGTTAACAAGGTCTTAAGTGATGAACAATAGTTGTTAGGAATTAATGTCATGGTAGTTGCCCATTTTGGACAAAACTGCATCCAGAGAACAGCACTTCACTGTATTGTGGGACGGGCTCTATAAGCCTCTCTCCCTATTTGGCTAATTCTCTGCATTCTTCTTTCCTGATACAGAGCTGATGCAGATAGTACCTTCCCTTGCTATGGACACTTGCCAGAAGCCTCCTTTGGTTCTTCTGCACTGTGGAACTACTATAGCCCCTCTAGCAAAGGCTCAATTTCCCCTATAATGTTTGTCAATCACACAGTGAAAAAGCTGGAAAAAATGGCCTAAATGTCACTTGACAATTAGCTTCCCAAGTTTCCTGTGAATCTGCTTTGGTCATTCTTGTGACCAGAGTCATTTCCAGGATGCTTGGTACTGACATAAATAATTCATTTTAGTAAACCATAAAATCAGTCAGATTGCTTTTAATGGAAACAAAGCAAATGGAAAAGATTTCAAGATTATGGTTGTTTACATTTCTTCTACTTATAAGCACAGTGTAAATTAGCAAAAGAAGCTTTATTTTGCAGCTGCTGCAGCTGCAACTATTGTTAGGTAACCATTCTGATCTCCAGCAACCAGTGCTACATCTACACTGCCAAATGAAACAGGCCCGGGAACTGACTGAATTGCTGATGGTTCAGACTTGCGAGTGTGGTCCCTGACAATGTTTTGGCCCATGTCAAATAGAGCTCTCTCAGATAATGCCTTAGCATTGTTCAGGGGTAGCATCCGTTGATAACTGTTCCCAGTATGCTGCAAGATGATACTGTACATAGGTTGGTTCTGTTCTTTCTACATGCTCCCCCAGTGCTATCCCAGCAGGCTTTTTACTTTCAAATACTCATCATGCTGATGGGTTGCAGTATAGTTCTCATGTTATTTCATGAAAATTGCACAAAAAACCCATACTCAAAATATTAGCTTTGAACATATAGGGCTAAAAGGAGGCCCAGGGCCAAGTACCTACTGTGAACACAGCCAGTATGTTCCACCTGACCTCAGGGCCAAAGAATGGTCCCCAGCCTTATTTTATTGATTAGAATAGGCATCAGAAGAAGAACATTTTGGCAGCAGGAGAAGCAGCTTAGCTGTAGTGAGCTAAGGCTATATCTGGAAGCAAAAGATTGCTGTAGTCTATTCCTGATTACTTATATGGCTATTTCAGTAAAGACATCTTAAGCTTTGTTTTCCATTTCTAAAATTGGGCTAATATTTTCAAGGGATACTTCAAAGAGGCATTGTGAAGATAAGTTAGCAAACAGGTGCTAAAAATCCTAACAATATTTTCAAAAGCACTAAGGAACACTGACAGCTTCATATGCAGAGGTTTTTCTTGGTGATACTTTAACCAAACCCAATTCCTGCAGCAGAAAGCAGGACAAACAAGAAGACACTGATCCTCTTTTACACATATGAATAATTTTTAAATTATTAGTTGTCCAGAAAATTATTTCATTATCCCAATCAGTGTGATTTCCTAAGACCCGTTATGCTGCTAGGGTGAGCAAAGCTTAAAGAATTGATCTGTGCACACACACAAAAAATTCAAACCAGTTATGCTCTCTAAAGACAGTCAGCACTTTTTCAGCCTAATAATATTTAAATTTGAGGAACAGTAGCAGGATCCACCTACCAGTTTCTGATTCTTCTCATTGAAAATGGAAAGCTGAGAATGAATGGTGTGGTACATATCAGTGGAGAGTGGGGAGCTGGCTGTCACTTTATCACTGTGGTCCTTGTTCAGTGCAGAGATACAGCCATGAAATGCTCCTTGGGAATGGATACAATTAGGCTTCCTAAACATGACTGTGATCCAAATGTGAGAGCTAGGGGTTTTTTCTTTTCCACACAAAGTGGAAGAATTTGCATGAAAACAAGCACAAACACTGACAGGAACTAATGTAATAATCACTGGAAAAAGGCAAAGGATATGTTAAAATTAATGAACAGTATCTGTAAATGAACATGCTGGCAGACAGTGAAAATAGCCCCAAATTAATTAAACACATTCTCTGTGAATATGACTGAAGTATCACTATAGGAACCATTTGACAAAGCCACAGGGAACAAAGAAATGAATGAATACATTTATCTAATGAATTCACAAGCATAAAGAGCAAGTGACCAAGAGCCAGGTAAAATTCAGTGTTTCCTGCTATCTGACTGAATATGTGAATTTAGAGAAAGTAATTAAAATGCTCATAAGCCCAGATAACAAATTGGCAGGTTAGAGGGTAAAGCATAGATCAGTAAGGGCTGGCTAACAGTGTCAGTTATGTCCCTGTGACTTCTACGCCTTTAAGAAAGCTCAGTGCAACCAGTCTGGTTTCTCTCCTCCTGGTGCAAGGTGGGAAGGAGGTCACACCTTGCAGCTCTGCAATGTCAGGATGGATAGGTAGGAATCCGTGCTACATGCAAGCATCAGTAGGGGGAAGGCTGAGCTTTTCAATCCCAATGGTGAGAGAAGCTCTGGGATATGAGCAGTTACATTGCTCTTTCTTCCCCTCTAAATGTACATCTGTCCTGAAACCAGGATCACCATGCAGGAAGAATGTCTAAAATGCACATTGAGGAACTCCTCAGAACGGTGAACTGTGGTTGTTGAATGCCAAAGGCATGAAATGTGAGACAGCCAGGAAGGGAGAGGAGCACGCTGTATTTTCTCCTGGCGCTCCCTCTGTCAGATGTATCAGGTAAAAAGCAAGTGGGATCAATCACTTTTAGAGGTATACAAGACTTCAGAAAATGAAATTAAGTGAATGCCAATCATCTGGCACTGATGATTGAAAACAACATGCGTATTAAGCAATCATAATGTTTTGGTCTGCCAGTTATTTATGATCCTATTGGCCCCATTTTAGGGGAGGCCTAAAGGCACATCCTTCTCCCAAAAGAGTTTAAAACAAAAAGGCCAAATCCTGCTTAGTGAATTCTCCAGAAAAAGGCACATAGATAGTTGAGAATGAAAAGATACATCATAAAAGACTTCCAACTTAAGACTAAAAAGTTGAGACAGAACCTCAACTCTTGATTTGAGTGAAAAATGCTGGAGTAGAGCAGAAAATTTAATAAAAGTCATAAATATCTTAAGCAGAAGCACTTCAAACTAA
Organism: Fulmarus glacialis; assembly: GCF_000690835.1. Taxonomy (NCBI): domain Eukaryota; kingdom Metazoa; phylum Chordata; class Aves; order Procellariiformes; family Procellariidae; genus Fulmarus; species Fulmarus glacialis. The sequence goes on along the minus strand of NW_009193662.1, from coordinate 26,721 downwards.
CCTCAGCAAAATGTCAGCATTAATGTAAAAAAAGCCAAAGAAGAAGAGATGGTAGTAATTATGAGAGAAAATGACACAGTTCTGAACAGGGCCTTTCATTGTGTTGGCAGTAGATGAAGGTCAACACATAGAAGAATAATCATGACATGGTGGTGTTGGAAAAAGCATTACAGATGGTAGCAATAAAATTAAGAAATTTACTTATTGAGTACCACGGTGTGGCCGCACTTTCTACTTATTCATTTATTGGGAGGGGGGCATATTATGTACCCTAAAAATGCAAGATCCACAGTAAATCATCATTCTGACAAGAAACACACACTGCTTAACGCTGTTAATGCTGTTTGTACATTTGCAAATTCATTGCAGAAGTTAGAAAGGGAAAAGTCCTTTCTTCCTTTGCCAATGCGAAGATCATGTTTCTTGGGAACTTGTCTTAAAAATGAACAAAGTTCAACTCTGCTCACAGCATCTAAGCAGACACTTTTGTTGTTTCCTGTGACGAGAAATCCACACAGATTGCAGCTAGAGTTTAAAAACCCTGCTCTGCATTTGTATGATTAAATCCTTGCTGATTTACCTTCATTCATGTTTTAGGGTGATCCTGGTGAGGGATTGCCAGGACCCCCTGGACTACCAGGACCTGCAGGACCATCTGTTCCTTCCAGAGGATTAGTGAGTATTTGTGGTTCTCTGTCAATGAGCTCAGTTTGCCATAGAGGAATCCAGAACTAAATAGGAGGTTTTCTCTGGGAAAGTAGCCTGACTGCCACAGAGATAATCATGTTTTCTAAAACACTCATGCAGAAATGCAAATAAATATCTTGGTAAAGTGTGTGAGTACTGCAATCTGCATAAACACCCAGTATTCACTTTTTAAGAAGCCAGTCTGAACACAGAAATGATTTGACAGTCACTTAAGTTTGCTGTCATTAAATACTACAACACATACCAGTGTGGTGACAGTGTTCATATTTTGAATGCTCAGCACTCAGGCAATGTTAAAGAATATGTTTCAGATTAATCTCTTTTCTGTACTTGGACTTTTCCTACCGTTTCCATGAGGATACATGTGTATGCAGCTGAAGAAGGAATCTGGCCTGAATTTTCAATTCATGGTGTGGGAGCTGATTTTATGTGTAAACATAGCCCACCACTGACACCAGGGGAAGTCCTGTGGTGGACTTTTAAACAAAACTATCTGCCATACTGAGTATTGTGAGTATTTAACACGATAGTTTGCAACATATTCCAGTGACCAAAATGGATTATATGCTCCCCTGATCTAGAGTCTGCTAAATTATACCAATCTCTTTCTGTAGCATAAGAATAGAATAACAGTGTTATGAAGGGCTGCACTATTTAGCCTCCACTGATACTGACTTCAAGAGACCAGCAAGGCAGCTCCAGATCACTAGGACAAGGTGCTCCAGTCCAACAGCTTTTCTCACCCAAAGGCCACTTCTCTAAATGTAGCAGTGAACACCAGGTCCTGCAGCAACTCTACTTTCTTCTTGTCTGTGATAGCAAGTTTCAAGACCTTTTGTTCTGGAGTGAAGTAGAAGAAGTCTCAGTGCAGCCAGGGAATGCATCCCTGATTTCTGGGCTTTTGGAGCATTAGCTTTGGTATTAACTAATTTAGGTACTTGTTCTTTGTGTACTTTGGGCTGTAGTTTACAAAGCATACGCAGCTATGAAACTCATCAAGGACTTGCAATGGGAATCTACAGTTAATTTACTTTTATATGAGTTAACATTTCATTTTAAATGTGGTGGAACTCACACATGTAGAAAAGTCATATTTCAACTGCCAGGCTTGTTTGTTGCACATCTTGGCTTATTCCTTTTAATTTTTAAAATTACGAGTTCTATAAAACTCTTATAGCAAGTTCTATAATTTAAAAAAAATGGATAACTGGACTTCATTTCACTTTGCTATATATACTATTGGAGACAAATCATGGCAAATTTTCCATGAAAAATACTTTTTTTTCTTTAGAGGTTTTAAAAAATTCTTTGACAGTATGCATGCTGACTGTAGTTTGCACTATGGGTTCCACAATATAGAAAGAATACAATACAGAAGTTTGAAACTGAAGAAGCTTGAATCTATGAAATTGTCTTATGGATGAGTACAACTAGATTGCGATACTAAAAACAAAATATTTTAGAAAATGCTTTAGTATATTAATTTCCCTTTATAAAATGCCTCTTTGGATTCCAGTTTTAGGAATCTCAGAATTTGGCTTTTGAACTAAGAAGCACATTCTAGGCTAGTTGTTAGGTATGCAATTTTGGATATTCTTAATGTTGACAGGTATATTTCCAAAGTTAAAATTTGTCTGAGATATTGCTTCATCTTCAGTTCACTTAAACAGTCACATAGCATGTGTGTCCTACAGGATTGTTATCACTGTATCCATAGAGCATCTGCAGGTAAATATACAGCTGAGTGTCCACAAAATAAAATGGTATGAAACACCAGAAACGTGACTGAAATGTTTTTGTTGTTTACAATTTATTTCACCAGTGACAGTCTGCTGCAAGGATATTGACTATAACTGTATTTGCAGTGATTGGCAAGTGATACTTTCATTTGTCATCCTTAGCAATATTTTAAAATGGAATTCTCCTAATTTCAGAGTAGACTGGAACCTGAAGAATCAAGTTCTGGAGACATTGACGGAGAGACTGAGATTTTAAGAGTAAGTATATATGGATGTTTATTTCTCATTAGCATAATAAAGAGCTTTACTTTACTCATCCAGATCGTAGAAGGTCCATTTCACAATGCAAATTTTGTACATGCTTAATTCACAGCATCCAGAAATAATTTGCAGGGCTTCATTTCAAGATCTGAAACAGCCTAAGTATATGTGAGTGTGGAAGAAGTGTGAGAAAGAAAGAGGACAACAAAGAAATAATGGCAAGAGGACTTTTTAAAAGGAGAAAATGCTTTTAATCTGATTCTGAGAAGACAGTAAAGAGGAGAGAGATGGGAATTATACTATTCTTTGCTTTTTTTAATTTGGAGTACCTGTTCTAAAAAATAAGTATGTCTGTATGAAATACTTTACACTGCAACTTCCTCTGTTGATCCATTTTGATGGTCATTTGAACTTCACTGTATCCTTGCCTTTGTGAAGTATTGTAACACTGTCACATCAAGGCTGGCTACCAGAGAGAGATGCTTTGACTTAGTGTAAGTTAGTAAGATTTTCATGCACATGTTCCTGAGTGAGGTTCTCTGGGCTGTGTAACATGGGAGACCAGACTTCTGTCATTGGGAAGGCGTATTCATGCCAGGTAAACCTGAGTCTTGGGCTATTAACACACACTTGGCCATTGGTTAAACTGGGACTGTCAAAGCAGTTGCTGCCTTAGATGTTCACCTCGTCCTTCTCCTGGAGGTTTCTATCTCAGCTTCAGAAAAAGCTTATATGGCTTAGGAATCTGCTAAACCACTTACTTTTGCAGACATAATATTCAGGAAAGTCACCATCCATTTCAGTTCATTTCAGTAGGCTGTGCTGTAAAATGCAGATGATGGACAAGCTTTCAGCTGTGCTCGAGATCAGCAGGCTCCAGGAACAGAGCAGAAAAAGTGGGATGATAAGTACTGATTTAACATTTTAGCTTAGTCTGTCATTCTTAGCGTTATGTGTCAACAGCCTCAAGTAAGCTTTATTTTAGGGACTGAATTGGTGCATTGGTCTTGTGCTTTCCCTTCACAGAGAGTTGACATGTTTTGAGAGACAGTACTCCGATGAGCATGGCTCTGGATTAAAAATGGGATGTCCTGTTTTTCTTGCTCTGCTTCTGAGCTGTTGAGTGGCAAAGGAAACATTTGGAGTAGGGATTTTTTTTACTTATTTTTTGCTGGACTATTTTTTTTCAGAGGTGAGGCTATCTTTCCTATACATTCTGCAAAGAACAATGTGCCTTTTTTGGCAAAAATAACATCAATTAACTAGAACTTGCTGCCAGATTTGGAATTATTTTGTATATTTTGTTTTGTTCTTGAGCCACTTCTTCACCCATTATCTCTAGACAGTCAGCCAGATCTACTTTTACTATGTTCCTGTTGTAAATCCAAGTAGCAATCTATAAAATATGTATTGCAGTTGCAAATAATGTGGTTTTCCATCCACAGAACCAGTCAAACATATAATGAATCAGGCAATATATTACAGTTAAGGGCAGATGTTAGGAAAATGAGAAGTCAAGTGGCTGAAGATGAATAGACATAAATGAGAAGGCTTTTACTGATCCATCTAGATGGAGCGAGAGATAATCTTTTATGCAGTCTTTGGGATGGAGTATTTCTACCCTTCGGTTAGAAGCTGTTTCATCAATAATACTGCAGCTTTCTGAGGAATGAACTCCTTGGATGCCTGTCTCCTATGAACTCCAGAATGCTATAGCACTCTGAGGGCTCTGTTTTGCAACACATCTAGTGATATTTTTCGTTCTCTCAGACTGATTCCTGCATCAAGACTTCTTTTCTATTTCTTCTTTCCTCCAAAGTGCTGAATACCTTATTCCCAAGGCTCTTCAGGAGGGAATTGCCACATGCTGAAAGTTAGTTGTCTTGCCTAATTTAGGAGACTAGCCTCTTTAGATGCCCTATGTAGTATAGTGAGACAGGCGAGTGCTTGGAATGGCTCCCTGCAGAAGGCTCTGTTGACTGTATTGAAAATCCAAGATGACCTTCTTCCTACCAGAATCCTGAAGATGACCCCAAGTCACAATCAAAGAGTTCTTGCCTTACAGTTCCATGTCCCAAAATTTCAAACTGTGCATGTTTGCCTGCTAATGCAATCAGTAACAAGGATGGACTTGCACATGAGAGCTAATATTTGCAAACGTACTATTTCTCCTAAAGTAACGTATTTTATTTAATTTAAATAGATCTGTTCATGTCCACACAGGATAGATCTTTGGAGCAGAGGCCATTTTTACAGCACTAAGCACAGTCAGGTCTTGACCATGAGTACAGATTCTCAGTGCACCAGCAATAGCATGGAGAAACACTTTGAAATTAGTAGAGAGAAAACTAATCACTTCCTTCTGTTCAGTGATCCCTTGATTTCATTTTGGTTAAGTTTCTTAACATGAGGTCAATCAGTGGAATATCTCTAAGGTCTTTACTGGGTTTCAGAGAGCTGACACAGAATTTTTTGGTTTTTAACTTCCTGCTTGCTGTTGCACGCCATGAGGTGGCACAATTCAGAGAGTAAGGATGGAGGAGGTCAGTGTGACCCTATGTAAGGGTGACCCTATGTATCTGTGAAACTAAAATTGGTTCTTAATGAAGCAGAAGGGGGATTGTAACCCAAGCTGGGAGTTTTATGAACCTGAACAGTCTGTGTGAGCTTTTCCTGTTCCATGTATATACAAATGAACCTGACTAGGGCCATTTCTAACAATGCTGCTGATTTATCCAGGGTCTTCCTGGGCCACCAGGCCCTCCAGGACTGCCTGGTCTTCCAGGAAAGCCAGCACCCGATTCAGGTGTAGGACCTCCTGGGTCACCAGGGGAAGATGGAGCTTCTGGTGAACCAGGCCCTGAAGTGAGTACCCATTTGTGCAGAAATGTTAATGTTGTTTCTGTCCTACAACACTAAGTTCTAAGGCTTACAGCCTGTATAATTCTTAATAATATTGCAGAATATTTTTAATTGAAGAGCTTGGATTTTATGCACATTTTTTTACAAAAAAATAACAAAATAAATGTCTAGTTAACCAAAGCACATTACTGCACAGCAGGATGTACATTTGGCAGAAAGATACTGGTGAATCTGGACCAGAATAAATAAAAAGTAAGGATGCTTTTACCAACACCGAATAAGGCTAAGAAGTATTTTTCCTGTGGTGCTTTCAGGAAAATGAAGTTTGCTAAATCACTTACATAATCTGCAAGGAATTTTTAGCATAAATTGAATTTTCCTCTTTCAGGAACTCTCTTCCTTCTTTTTCTTCAGCGAGGTAGAAACACTTATTCCTGTGGACATGTGAAATACAGTTCTACTGTAGAAAAGGTTGCTAAAAGTTTGAGTGTTACCTATTTGTTAATAAATCCTCAGTAAAGAGTTTTTTCAATGAAGAAAAACAATTTTTTAGCATTGATCAGCCCTGTGAATCCTCTCTGGAACTATATTTACTAGTATGGTTTCCTTATTCCCTATCTGCCAGTAGCAGTTGTTCTCGGGACTAGATTTGATCTATATGTTCACATTACCTTCAAAGTGGGTCACCATTGCTGTATCTGACAAGGTATAATTAGCATATATTAAAGAAGTGTATTGGTGACACATGTTAAAGAGGAGATCTCATTGCATCTCAGCTGTGCTGGGTTTTTTTGAGGATAGCTAAGTTGGGAGTTAATACAAAATCTAAAAAGGTGGGTGTGGTAAATTTTAAGTGTCTGGCCATCAAGGTGGAAGGCGGCATCCTTTGTGCAGAGAGAAATTAAGCACCTGAAAATCTTTAAAATGGGATCCAAGAAGCACATGCAGAGGAAGCCAATGAAAACCCAGCACTGAGTAGGGAAACAGTGAGAATAACCTGAGTTGCATATATGATATCTTAGGGCTGCAAGGAGGTACCTCCATCCAGTACCTCAGAACCTGATCCTGAAAACTAGTCCTTTTTTGTCAGGAGCTGGGTCTCATACTCTCAGGCTACAAGGAAGTGTAAGCATCACAAATTTTTGTTCATCCAAGCTTTAGATCCTTGCAAGACCTCAATACAGGTCACAAATCAGGGTAATTTTTGGATTTCAAAGTTTCAGAGTGTTCCTTCTTGGAATAAATTGTATCCCTATGAACCTCACTAAATTAACTCTGTGATAAACAGCGTGCAGAAGATGTAGCTGTACATGGACTATTATTTTGCTGAGCTACACACAGTTTCAGCATTTGCTGCACTCAAGTGCTTTGGCTGTGTTTCGAGTATTTACTTGGTTATTAACTGAAATGTCCTTTTGTTTTACAATTTTACAGGTGATTGATAAGGCAGTTAGTGGTTCTGGCCTGGTAATGAGGTGTTTCACTAAGGTGAAATAACCCAGTCCCACAGAAGTAGGCTCAAAAAGCAGCATTTTTCATCCAGGCTTTTCACTGACATGTTTCAGAAAAGGCCTCCTCTGTGTATGCAAAGGAGGTTTGACAACCGGGTTGCACCATAATTAACAATTGTAGTCCAGATCCTTAGAAATGGTCACTGACTTAAATTTGAAAATAAATATCAAAGATTTATTGTACTAGTGTATTGTAAACATTGTGCTTTCTTCTGTTATTCTTTGCTTTCTAGAAATTATCAATGGTTTTATGCAGTAACTGTGGTAAGATCATGTTCTGCATTCTCGATGGTTTGTTCTCAGTGCTATTGACAGAGTTAGCTTCTGATCCAACAACAGGATGCATTCAGGACACATTTGTCTTGCAGTTACAGCAGGCCAGTTCTTGTAGACTCCAGGTAAACATGGAAGTAGTCAACAGTGCTCATGCAGCAGCATGGAGCTCAGAGCCTGCCAGCCACAAAATCAACAAGGCTGGCCTGCACTGAACTTCATGCTGCTACAACAACCTGCACAAGCTAATTTAATGCACGCCTAACATATCCTGCAAGGAAAAGCCTTAAACGTGCCTGGAACTCCAGTGGTTTCTGTCTCATTAAACACGTCTAAGCTGTAGAGCCTGGATGTGCTTCTATGTTTTAGATTGCTGACCTTGTCATATCCTGATAGCATAAAAGGATAGGACTCAACTATCTGCAAAGCCTTTCCACCTACATCCTTCTATAGCATGGTTTCCTTGGAAGAAGGAAAGAAGTGTGTGGTCTAGAGGATGCACTCAGGACTGGTAAGGAAAGAAGTGTGTGGTCTAGAGGATGTAGGGAGCAGGACAAAAAGATGTATTGAGAGCACACTTGCCCCACTAGTTGTTAGGAAACTTGCCATTAACAACCCAAGGACTATGATAGCAGGGAACCATTTTTCATTCTTTCCTATTCTTAACTACACTAGTTAAGGAATTAAGGCCTGAAGAGCCCATGGTTTAGTTGAAAAGAGCTGTAGGTGGACTGACAGCAGGTCTCCAGTGTCCTGCACGGTGGCCACACTCCTAGCATCCCTTCCCCGTGCTCTGCTTATCCTGTCGTACACATGGCCTATCAGTCCTTCCTGGATGTTTTCTGCATTGATTGCAAAGCGGAAAAACTTCCACGGCCCAGCCAGTCTTTTTCAAACTCCTTTACAATATGCCAGACCCTCCCTCCCTGGCAGTGAAAGAAGAAGGAGATGAGGAGCTCATCCATGAACACAGACTGGATCAGCATTGAATAGGTTACTGTCTTTATCACAGTACTTGACTCCAGGACAGAGCTTGCTTACTGGCTTTATTTATTTGTTTCTTTATTGTCAGGTTATTATTTCCCTAAAATCATAAGCTTGGCTGAGAATCCATGAGATCAGTCTCATGAGACTGATCCCTTTATATTTGCTGTTTGGATTGTGAAATTTAGTATCTCTGACAAATATGTTTTCATGTTTGTTCGTTTGTAACCAAAAAGGCTAGAAACTTGTTATTTCAGTTAAAAGCTGAGATTCTCACCTGACTATGGGGAGGATATCCAATGTTGCTAGACTTCCAATAGTATTTCAAGACTACAACATTGTTGGAGAGTAATAACAAAGTTGTTGAAGTGGGGTTTTTTAAGATGTTCCATAAATATTTCCCACTAAGTGCTATGAATACTTCAGACTAAGAGAACAGCAAGTGCTAAAGACCATGGCACTACAGTGGTTTAGGCATATGCTTCATTGTACCTTTTGTCTCACTTTAAGCATGAACAAAAGTCCTTCCAGAATATAACTGGGAAAAAGTCATAGCTTTATTCATAAATGAAGTGCCTGGCCAGTCTTTCCTTGTTTTCAATTAATTAATTACCTTACTTTATATTTTAATTGTTTAAAGGTAAGCTATTTCTAGTCATATCTAGTCACTGAATGATCGGCTTAAACCTAAGAAAAAAAATCACATCCTCTGAGAATTAGGAGTGTATCAAGTGTTCTGAAACATTCTGCAGAGACCTGTCATGAAAATGCCTATTTTGGCAACATTTCTCAGAATCACAGTGTCTTCAGAACCACAGTATCTTCAGAGAATAATTGGAAGTCTTCTGTCCTCTAATACAGACCGGTGTTGCTCCCCAGTGCTCGTATATTTAAAATTGATGAACATTTTTCAGTAAAATGAAAATGCTTAGCATCTTAAGGCTTACTATCAGAAGCAGTCTGCTTTATGACCAGGCATATTTTCCCTTAAAGAGGATATTCTTTATATTTAGATAAAAATTTTTAAAATAATGCAAAGAGAGTCTACGATCAATAACAGAAAAGCAAAAATTAAAGGTGTAAAAGAAAAAAGATAATAACCACATTCAGGCAGTCAGCTTCAATATGAGATATAGTGATCAAAATTAATATCAACTGCTTTTCATGCTTGAGGTACAAACAAAACCCATATAAACTTGGAGCATATCTGAAAAATAGGAAATTAAGAGACAATAACTTCAAATACATATGGGCTTTAGCCTGCCTAGGAATGATTCATGAAGTTTGGAAGGTGGAAAATTCCCCCACAACAGCTTAAATAGAGTAGGATGGATTGGGATAGTTTTTATGAACTAACTGAATAGATGCAGAAGTATGATTCTCTTAAAATAAATGCATGCTTTTGGCCTCAGTTTCCCTCCACTTTCCCATCTCTACTGATACAACAAATCATACTGGCCTTGCTGCGGCCATTATTCTCTGCATCTACTGATTGTAATCAGGATGGTGCTCTAAAAAAATCCTGAAATGCTGGGCAGATTTCATCTAACTGTTATGCTCCCAACAGTACTTTTTTTTTTTCCTGAATCCAGACAGGTCAAATTGTATTGATCATTATGACTGCAATTTTAAGAAAATCCATTGGCAAGTCCTGTAAAATAGACAGTTATTCTAATGCTTTATTTGCTGCATTTGACAAAGTGCGGTGTTAGATTAAAAGGTCCTCTACAATATCATCTTTTCTATTCAAAATGTACTTTCAACTTCATGACTGTGGCTGTTTCTATATCTGTAGAAGATAAAGTAACTAGAATGGTCTAGGACATTTTGTTAAAATTTGTAATAAAGTAATAATGTAAAAAGAATTCAAAGAAAATGGAGAAATATATGTATTGATATTGTAAAGATGAATGTGTCCCTGTTATGCAATCTAGGATTTCACAGGCTATAATATTAACTACTTGTAGCCAGTCATTTTTCTGATGCAACAGAAATCATTGTTGTCCGTTTTCAGGATAATTCCTGGGAAACATATCATTTTTAAAAGTAGAAGTTAAATGTTAACCAGACTCTGAAAGTATGTTTTCAGAAGAGTCAGACCATGACAAGTCTGCAGGTTGCTGAAGGAAAACTCCAGCTATTAACAGTACAGACCCATGCATTCCCTCAGTTTCAGATGACCTAAGAAACTGTAGCCCTGCTCTCCAGAGTTTTGCACACATTTGCACACTCTGGATAAACGAAGTGAGATCTATTCACAGCAGAATTTTTGGGTGGGAATCCTCATTCAGTAACACATTGAAATAGTTGTGTAATTAAACGTCTTCAGTTGCGAATCCTAATTTCAGAAGACTAGCCAGTTACTTGAAGTTGTGTGCAGGCTTAGGTCCTTGCTAAATCAAGAACTTTGAGATGTAACATCTCTTCTCATGAGAAACATGTCTTGGAAATGTTTGGGTAAAGGCTGCGTTTTGTAACGGGAAATACCGCTTCACTAACTTCTCCACATTGCATCTGTAACTGATATGATATTGATCTGATTAAATACATATTTTCTAAATGCTACATGAAGTTAAATTGCCTCATGGCATTGTACAAGGATACTTTCTACAGTTATTTTCTTTAAAGTAGCTCACAAATGCATGAATATACCCTGAAGTGAATAACAAATCTCCAAGTGTTGCTTGCTAGCTACATAAGAGAGACTATTCAAAAGCTGTAAAGGAAATAAGCAATTTTAGAGCAATGAAACTTAAAATTGTTAAGCAGTATAGGGGAAATAGTCACTAATATTTAGAACAATAATTGTTGTTATCCCAACCTCTCTTCTAATCCTCCTCTATCTATGTAATCATGGAAAAATACAATATGAAAATGTTTGAAACATACTGAAAATATTTCCAATCTTTTTAATATTAAAAAGAATTGATTAGTTGTTCTATCACATACAGTGCATCCAAAGGGCAAAAACAGTGGGGGGAAAGTAAGGAGAGCAGGAAAAATTAAGCCTTTGTGACCATTCTGAAAACACCAGAGAAAAAGAATGTTTTCTATCTCCTTCTTCAACCCTTTATATCCTTCCCCAAAATAGATGACTAAATAAATGGATAAAAGATTCTGAGAGGCCAGAAGGCACACCTGTAAATTTAATTAAAGGCTTTCAGAACCCAATTTTAAAAACATAGGGCATGCAAATACACATGTAACTGTTCCCTTTCTTGCATGTATAGTTACTGTGGCCTGGACTTCAATACCTGTACTGATTGACTCGTTGACCCTACAAAGCCAGTTTTTCCCAGCCTGGCTGCTCACTCAAATACATGCTAAGTCATGGATACAACACAGGAAATTGAGTGGAGAACTAAATACACATTTTTCAAGGCAAAATTAAAGTGAGGTATCACACACAAAACCTGGGCCACTCTCTGACTTTGTCAATACCAACGTTTTCTCAGCTAGCTCTTGTCTGGCACTGAGGTTGCCGGAAGTGTGGATGGCTGAAGTGCATGTGGATTTCAGCCCCATTGCATCTGTAGTAGTGTTGTCAAAACCTGCTTGGATAGCACCATTACTTTGCATGCTAACATTATATTTACATTATGTTGGGGTTTTTTTTTGTTTGTTTTTTGATTGTTTGATATAGTTCTCTATTAAAATATATTTAAATCCTGTTTTGATACAAAGCCAAACTCTCAGAAGACAAGAAATACAAATGTTAGAACTTAATGGTGTTAGGTGCTAGCCTGGCATTAGGCTTTTATAATGCTGTACCATCAGTTGGTCCAAAATACTTACATGCATGTGCTAGGAAGAGGGCTCTTAGGTGGCACCTGCTTTAGATTTCCTATCATCTACAGGGTCCTCAAGGTCCTCCTGGTCTTGATGGAGTGGTTGGCCCACCAGGACGGAAGGGAGAAAAGGTAAGTTAAACGTCTGCGTTGCTCCTACTTCAGTGGAAAATCTTTGTCAATTCTAGGCTGTAAAAATCATAAATAGTTGTCCCTGCAACACAGTGTTGGCTGGCTTCAATATTTTTTTAATTGAATCCAGCTGCTGATGGCTTAATAGAACACATATCAAAAGGCATATTCAGGATTCCCTATTGGGTACAGTCTCATTTTCTGCAGCATGCAATATTCAAAACGCAATATGAGCTACTCTGTTGTAATTCGCCAGTGAAAAGCCAGTCATGACTGGACTCATGCAGGTGAGTCTGAAGGGGGAAAGAACGAACTCCAGCTAGTCCAGACTGGCACAGACTGACGGCATATTCCCTGCAGAAAGTGCCCTTTGTGGCGCGTGTGTATACCAGGGCAACTGGAATTACTTAAGTTTGGATTCTGTGGACCACTGACACATCAAGTTTTGTACACTTCTGCAGCAGCCCCTATTTGTCTTAACTGCTGACTACTGCACTACTGCTGCCCCCAGCTACAATATCCAACCCCCACATTTGTGGCAGTTGCAGCCTTCACTCACCCTTGATGAGACATTTCAGCATACTAACCTGGCAGCAAAGGGTTACTTAGTTTTCTGTTGACTTGCTGCACTGGTTGGCTTCATGCATGATCAGATGACCACTATGACCAGCAAAAGGGGAGGAGTGGGGAACATGTAAATGAAAGCAAGGGATCACATCATCCAACAGATAGATTTTCTTGTGTTGCCATAGAACCAAAAACTACATATTGCAAAATTGCCACTCTTTTTAAGTTTCCCCAAATTACTGCATCCTTTTTTTTTTTTGCACCCCACTTCAAGAAGGATGTGGAGAAGACAGAGACAGTGCTATGGAGATGGCCAGGGGCCTTGAGTACATGACCAATGAGGAGAGGCTGAAGGAGCTCAAACCATCTAATCTGGCAAAAAGGAGACAAAGGCATGGCCAACAGATAGAAAATATAATTATAACCCTTTAATGAGGGTTAATGAGTCTGCATTTGAAATACTGAACCCATTTTTTTGCACCCCACTTCAAGAAGGATGTGGAGAAGACAGAGACAAAGACTACTGGAAAATTTCATCCTCTAGTGAGTTTTTACACCACACTTTATGCACAAGAACTTGAAAGTAGATTCCCAAGTGTATATCGAAAGCTCACATACTGTAAGGAAAATCAAAAGGCAAGTCCTAAATGGCCAGAATATTGATATTTATTTATTTATTTATTAAATCACAAGGTTTTTTTTTAAATCTACTCTGGAGACTGAAGGATCTGAGTTGTGATTTCAAAAGCCTGAGGTTGGTAAAACTGCAGCACACGTGGGAACTACCACCTAGCACCTGCAGAAAATGCAGTATGTATGTTACAAAGCAGGCATCCGAAACTTGTGTCCATTGTAATCAATGGTATGTGTTTTACATAAGGGAGTCTAAGAATAGAAGGAAGTCTAGCTGAAGTAAACTGAACCTGAATTACATATTATAGGAAGAAAGGGAAGTAATTGAAAGAGAAAATAAATTTTCAAAAAGGGCATAATCCTCAAAAAAAAGGACAAAAACTCAAATGTTTTGCCACTGAGCCTATTTTCTGCATTGTGCATATTTGATAAAAGTTTAATTAGAAATGAAGCACTGCATATTTGGACCTGCTCAATACAATCCCCAGCACCTTGGGATAATAGGATTTTTCCATTTCTACTATCCATTTTTTCTGAAAACCTTGATTTAATCTATATTGCAATATAGATATTGCAATATCTATTTTTAATCATTATTCCCAATTAATCCAGAGAAGATAACAGGGAGAAAATGCAGGATGCACTGAAAGTAAAGTCAATTTGTTCCTTGGAGTGAAATTTCATGTGGTTTTTTGCCATTACTTCTGGAAGGAAACATTGTTATCATTTTACTCCTCATGCTTACTCTTTTTTTTCAGACCTTACTCAAGCAATATTTCTCTTGAATGAGTAAGGACAGGAGCTTGCCAATGTAACAATTAATTCCATTAGATTCAGTGCAATTTGGAAAAGAAGTATTTGCATGCTGTGACTTTCTGTCTATTCCACGAACTAGAAGTGGAAAAAACAGTATCTAAGTGTATAAAAGCAAATCAAATAGCTTGACTGCTGCAGAGGAGCCTTAAAATCATACTAGTCATCATATCCCTTGTTTGGAACAGTGCCCTAGACAACTTGTGTGGGATCAGTTTCCGCTTCTGTTATATCCCATGAGAGTTTTGAATTTAAGTTCAGAAGCATGAGGATCTGACCCACAATGCTTAATTCTGTGTGCTCCAAACCTTTAAAATGTGCAGCAATAATTGAAATACAAGATTGCATCCTGTCTGCATACCAGACCAGAGCTATTCATTTGATATTATAACTCCTGAATTACAGATTGTTTTCTTTTTAACTAAGAGGACTAATGTTTCATGTAAAGGACATTATGACATCAAATTAAACAACACAGAAATCTCTGTGTATTTTAATTAAGCAAAAATATCATAAATGTGGTTTTGTTGCCTGTCTAATGCTCTTACAGTAAGTAATTAGGATTGGTTTTCTTTTACAGGGTGATCAAGGTCTTCCTGGTTCTGTTGGTCCAAAGGTAAAAAAAAAAGACAGTGTCTTTATAGGATATGAGTATCACTCTAATACAGCATGTTTCTGAAAAGGGCTGAGAAGTCTAAAAGATTATTATTGTGAAACCTAATGAAGTAGGCAAACTTGTCTTCTCAGTTGGCCAAAGTACTTTGCTAAGAAGTGTGGCCAGGAAGTCAAGGGAGGTGATTCTTCCCTCTACTCAGCTCTCGTGAGACCCCACCTGGAGTACTGTGTTCAGCTCTGGGGCCCCCAGCACAACAAAGACACGGATCTGCTTGAGCAGGTCCAGAGGAGGGCCGTGAAGATGATCAGATGATGATCAGATGATGCCCCCTCCCTGCAATTGTTCAAGGCCAGGTTGGATGGGGCTTTGAGGAACTTGATCTAGTAGAAGGTGCCCCTGCCCATGGCAGGGGGGGGTGGGACTACATGATCTTTAACATCCCTTCCCACCCAAACCATTCTATGATTCTATGATTCTACTTACTTGCCTCTACTTATGCATGTTCAGTATACCAATAATCTGACCTTTTATTTTAGGGTGATACTGGAGTCACTGGATCAACAGGCCCCAAAGGAGAAGCTGGTGCTGTTGGGTCTCCTGGGAAACCTGGACCACCAGGACCTCCTGGGCCCCCTGGGCCCCCTGGACCTCCTGGACCCCCAGGACTAAGCTACAGTTTGGGATTTGAGGTATTTTGCTATTACGGGGTTTGTTGTAGCTATGGATCTACTTCCTTCAGAGGAGGGACAGTGTAATCTCCTGTATATTTCACAGCTATTTAAGGCTGAATTGATGACAGATAGAGTCATTTGCTCTAGGTTGAAATTTGCCTGGGAGTAGCCTATAATTCCTTTTACATATAAGTCCTTTGACCATATAATTGGCCATGCTTAGACCATGGAATTAATGGATTTCTTTGGGCAATTTTCATGAAACTATTCAGTAGTAACAGTGTTCAGATGCTATTTTTGATGCTTATATCATTGCTAATATAAAATACTCAAATACTGTACTACAAGGGAAAACTTCTTTAGCACTTTTTTTTCATGTAGATAATTTAGAGCAATGATTTAAATTTACATAGAAACCTGACAGTATTCATTAAAATCAAACTGCAGGTCCCCCTTAAGCTATGACTTTTCCCATACTGTCATTCTTGAGGCCATGAGTTTAATTTAGGCAAGTCACTTATGTAATGTGTAAATACAGAGACATTTCTGACCTCATGGTCCGTTCCACTCAGCAGAAAAATGTTCTATAGAAAAAAAAATAAATTGCAGATGCTACTCTTTCTACTTCTGACAATAATAACTTCATCTCTTTAAAATATGAGATCTGGCCAGCTGAGTTTTACATGTCATTTGAGAACTGCTCATTTAGGTGATCTTTTTGGAGCAGAAAGTGGCTTTGCAGAACAGAAAGGCAAAGGGAGCACACTCAGGTTCAAGAACTAGACCTGCTGCATTAACATCTTTGTGAAGAAAGGTTGCCTACATCAATATTCACATATGAGTCTTCCCTTTTTTTTCTTTTTCCATGCATTTTTCATTTCTAATTTAGCTGTTTGGCTCAGGAAAGTCTTTCCAGAGTTTTCAGGTTTTTATGTCATAGGATATAATACAAGTTTGCATAGAAACTGAGGACAGTTTCATCAGAAAAGTAGGTAATGTTTGACAAAAACTATTGGCCATCTGTAGAACTGCTGCAGTAAAGTGGTGGTGTTTAAAAGATACCGGTTTACTCACATATGTTTCTCCCAGTATCTACACTACCCCTGTTGTATTTCTCTTTTCTTTACTCTAGAGACACTTTGAGTACTGCAAGTACAGAGGTGACCACTAATGCTTGTTTAGAGACATATTCTGATTTCTGATGTCTGACTAAATAATATTGTACTATATACACTACTGGTTAATAATTTCACTGATGTCAGTGGATTTCAATGGACAAAAAAATCTCTCCAGCAGTTCACAAGTTCTTCATTGCCAGCACTGCAATTGCTAGCGAGGAACAGCATAAAGTCTAAGTATACAAACACTCCATTGCATTAACTTAGGCACACTATAAAGGCTGGTACAGAGTCTCCCCTAAATAAATATGTACTTGTCTCAGAATGAGATGAGGACTACTGGTAAGCCACATCTTCATCCTAGGCCTAGTCTGAGTTTTAGCCCAGGATGATGGCTTCCCTGTGACCCTTGAGGATCCAGTGTTAAGAGATTCTCCACTCTTCCCCATTCACACTATTTGAGTAAAAGCCAACTTTGCCTCATTATGCCACCAAAGAGTTCCCCTGTAGGTATGTACTTAGGACCAAACTCTGCCACTTCTGATACCTAAGTCTCAGAGGAGCAAAGTTAACACATGAGCAGGAGAGAGTGAAAACTGGAAGTCCCCACTTTTATGGAAACAAACACAGAAGGATCCCAGCTCTAACTGCAGCAACGGTATCTTGACTGGCTTAATCCTGAACTCCATCTAGTCCAAACAGAATTGGCATGATTGTCATATCCCTGAGAGGAATACTACTGTTAACAGGCTTGCTAGTTCTAGCTGATCTTTTGGATGCCCACCCCTGCCATCTGTTAAGGCAGCACCATGGTCTGCCAGTTCATTAGGGCAACACTACCTTTCGGTTGGCAGTCTGTTTATTGCTGTAAGGCTGTTTCTGCAAAACGTTCCTGTTAGCACTTGTTAGCATCTGTGATCAGCTATGTGCAAAAAAAAATGGCATGGGGTTTGCTGGCACTTATGCTTGCCAAAAGAACAGTTTGAGCTGCAGAAGGTACCTGGTAAACCCATTAAAAACATGCAGATGTCAAAAGCGATGGTGTGTTATATAAAGGAGGCATCAAGCACTCTTAAAGGGAAAAATATATTGGCACAGTGGAGGCAAGGGAAAGAAGGACCCAGAAACACAGCTTGTGTTTTACTCTAAGCAGCGAGTGTTTGGTTAAACAGGCCAAACAGAATATCTGCAGATTTTCTGTTGATATTTGATACACTCTTAGCTGATGGAGGAGCAAAAGGAAAGTCTGAAAAACATTCAGTCTCAGGTGAAGTTGTATGAAAGGACTTGAGCCAACCTGATGACTCAATGTCTCCCAACTTGGTCCCCGAAAGGAAGGACGTGATTCCAGCTGTGCACTCCTTCTGCTTCTCTTATTCTTGCTTTCATGGAGTTGGTGGAAAAGGGCAAAAGAACGAGGTATCTCTTTTTCACTGGAGTCAGATCCAGTTTGATGTTTTCCATATCTTTGGCATTAGGCTGTCATTCCATAGCAGCTTAAGCTGATCTAATTGGTCTTCTACCCTTTCCCTTACACCATTTCCAGAGTGCGTCAGACCTATGGTAATCTGAGCCATTTCAAGTCAGTAACTAGCAGAAAGCTAAGTAGGCAAGGTGTATGGATCCTCTAAACATCATAAGCTGATACAAGGGCTTGTTGTTGCTAAGAGGTGGAGATTCTGCTTTGCTCCTGCTCCTCCTCCCATCTGCAGCCATTCCTGGCACCTGCCTGCCCTTCACATGCACTAACATCCAGTGTTCCATCAATCCTTCCACAAGCCAATTTAATTCACTAAAATTTTAGACAATCATCCCACCCCCAAAATGTAACGTATTTTCTGCCATTTTAGTGATTTAAAGTGGCTCATAGGAAAGTGAGAGGATTCAACACATAGCACTGATGTTGAAAATGAAGGCTGTATGGCTGTGAGCAGGGAAGTGGAGTGAAGAAAGATCAAGATTTTCCCTTTTCAGAAAAAGGAAACAATTAAGCCAGCACAGCTGCATTTAAAACTGCAGCTAAAAGCAAGTGAACAGTTTTCTGCTGGCATGGTTCATCCAGATAGTTTGAAACACAGTCTGACAAGTTCTAGATTAGGCATAAGGCAAGGGATAGGGAACATGTGGCTGGGATCATGCTGGGGGTCAAACAGATAATTACGGCAGCCTGCAATTTTATTTCTTTGGCTGCTTTGGAACTGGCAGCTCCTGGTTCTGCCATGGATTTGGAATGTCGCAGTCAGAACAACAAGAGCTGGAGGGAAGTGGCTGCTTTCTGTGTAGTCTCTTTTAAAACCATTAGAAAATCTCCATAGGAAATACGATGCTGCTCTCAAGATCTTCCACTTCACAGAGATCTTTCTGAAGTCAGCAGAGGTCTGCAGTCAGACCACGACAATGCTCCAGTGGGCTGGAGCACATGACCTATGAGGAAAGACTCAGGGAACTGAGCTTGCTTAGTCTGGAGAAGGCTTAAGCATTTTAGCAGCCTTCTGATACCTAAAAGGAGGTTATTGAGAAGACACACGGCCAGGATCTTTACAGTGGTACACAGAGTGATGAGCAACAACAATGATAAATTGAAACAGGGGAGGTTTTGACTTGATATAGGTAAAATATTTTTCACAGCCAAGCTTTGGAACAGGTGCAGAACCTCCGTCTCTGGAGGGTTCCGAGACCTGAGGGGACAAAGCCCTGAGCAACCTGATTTGAATTCAGTGTTGACGCTGCTTTCAACAGGAGGCTGGACTAGGTAGCCACTGAGATCCCTCCAAACATAATTAATTCTACAATTTTGTGATAGAACATTTTTTTTCTGCTCAATTTTATTTCAGTAAGCTGTATTTTAGACAGGAGTTCAACATTCAACTGTGAGAATTAGGAAGGACCTTTATTTTTGAATATGATTGCTGTTCTTGACAAACTGTCTGCAAGTTCTCCCTGCCTTAAATCAGTATGTAACCCTTACTAGTCATTATAGTGTTTCGGTAGCCAGGTGGCAGGTAAATGCTAAATAGAAAAATACTGCTACAGCATGCTTAAACATAGCATATACTTAAAACTGTGATGTTGTCTTACTTCTGCCTGATGCTGTCCAGCCTGAAGTGCTGGAGAAATGGCGTTAAATTGGCAAGACTGTAAAGACCAGAGTTTCCATAAGGAAGATCAACATGCCCTTATTGCTTTTGAGTGACGCCTATCTCCAGAACATCATGCATTGGTCAAAAAAAGGTTAATGACAAAAGATAAAAATATTTGTGTTCAGTATCTTCCCAGTTTTTTACAGGACTCCAGAAAACAGAGCAGTTGAAAAAAAAGAGGAAAAAAAAAGATAAATTCTTAAATTCTGTAGCATTTTTTCTCTTCCATTAGGATATGGAAGGATCAGGTAGCATCGGCCTGTTAAGTGAATCCAGAATTCCAGGATTAAGAGGGCCAAAGGTAAGTGAATGGTTTGGGGGAGGGGATTGTTGTTTGTTGTTGGGGTTTTTTTCAAAAACAAAAGTGTCCTCCTCTCTGCTTTTTGGAAACACATAGCCCCAGTCAGCTATAGATTTTGGAGTCACTGCACTGCACTGGATTCAGTTGCTCTAGAATGACATTACAATAACTGTGTCCTCCAAAGAATCTGAATGGTATTTCTTTGATACCTGATTAGCTGATGATTTTTAGATTCTGCTTTGGTATATATTTGAGAGCTTAAAAGATGAAATAGGTTTTTTTGTATTATCTAGCTCTCTATTTCTTGTTTTACCCTATTAGATGCCCTTCTTCTTATGAAGATGAATTACATATTCTAATGAAACTGAAATGTTATAGTCTGACAATCAAATGTGCATAATCTGAAATACCACTTAAACTAAAAAAATGTTCCCAGTAGCGTAGAAGCAATGTCCCAGAAGAAGGGATATTTTTTTCCTCCATCACCGTGTCTCAGGAGATTTTTGCTAGTGTGGGCCGCTTTAAAACACCAAGTAGGGAATATGGGAATACAATGCATCAGTACTTACCAGATCATTTGGATTTATCTTCATTCTTAGCAATAACACCCAAACCGTAGCCTATGATGCCTTCCCCAAAACAGGCAATTATCCAGCATTCCTCCTCCCAGAGCTGCCTGCATTGTTCTAGTTTGGTCGTCAGAAGTCTTGCCCCTGTGCTCACTCCAAAAGAAACATTCAAACTTTCAAATCGTAGCTTTGAAAGAGTGAGTCTTGTTGCCCAAGTTTGGAGAAAGTGCTGCT
This sequence comes from Fulmarus glacialis, assembly GCF_000690835.1. Taxonomy (NCBI): domain Eukaryota; kingdom Metazoa; phylum Chordata; class Aves; order Procellariiformes; family Procellariidae; genus Fulmarus; species Fulmarus glacialis. Next base: position 5,801 of record NW_009193662.1, on the reverse strand, counting down.
ACTGATGACCTTGGGTTATGGTAGATGCCAGACTGAATACTAAGCAACAGTGCACTATCACTGCAAATTAAGGCAAACCCTGTACTGGAATACATCAGAAAGAGCATTGTCAGCAAATATGGAGTTGATATTATTACAGCCCTTTACTCGGGGCTAGTGAGGCTGAAATACTGAATGCATTTTTTTTGTACCCAACTTCAAGAAGGATGTGGAGAAGACACAGACAGTCCAGCAGACAGCTGTACAGATGGCATGGGGCCTTGAGTACATGACCAGTGAGGAGAGGCTGAAGGAGCTCAAATGGTTTAGTCTGGCAAAAAGGAGACAAAGGCATGATCTAATAGCTGCTTACAAGTCTTTGAGGGGCAATTGCAAATATGACGAAGCCAAACTGTTCCTTGTAGTGCCAGATGGTGCAACAAGGGACAGTGGTCACAGTTTGCAGCTTGAGACATTCAGTCTAAACCTTAGGAGAAACCTGTTCACTAGAAGGTTGGTGCAGAACTGGAGCAATTTGCCCAGGGAGGTCGTGGAAGCTCTGTTCTTGGAAGTTTCCAAGACTTTGCTGGACAGAGCCATGACTGACCTGATCTAGAGCTGGTGACAGTTCTGCTTCAAGGGGGTGACTGGATTAGATGGCCTCCAGAGGCCCTGTACAACCCTGTTTCTATGATTCCATGAATCATCAGAAATTAACTGAACACTGGAGACAGGAGCGAGTTTGAGTTGTTCTTTACTGTGCTGGTTTAAAGTACTAGTAATTGTGAGTCACTGAAGTTATAGCTGACTCTGTTTAATATCTTAGAGACCTTTGCCCCCTCTTATACCTTTTCCTAGATACTAAAAAAGCGGCACAAAAAATACAGTTACAAAAATAAGAACAGAATTTGTTAGCTGAAACAAGCTAGTGTCCAAAATGAGATGTCCAAAACCACTTCCAAAATTGCCCATTCTGACCTGCCTAAATGACAGCCTTACTCTCAGTTTTGGTTTTATAACAGGCATTGTTTCCAAGTCACTCAGCTATAAATACTGAAATCCTGGCATTTTGTTTTCCTGTTACTGCTTAGTCACTCCACAAATTTTGAGTCAGTAAAGAAGGCACCTAAGAACTTTCCTATAATCAGGAAAATTATTATACATTATTATACTGGTACTGCATGAAAGCATTATGAGCCACTTATACCCTATGACAACTCCAGAGGTTTGTGTTTGAGTGAAAATAGGGTATCCACTTCTAAGAGGGCTGTAACTCAAAGCAGCTGCTAGGAAATAAATTACATTTATTTGCACTATGTTTGTATGTGTTGAATTTTTTATTAATCTTTTATGAGAAAGTAGTGGTTATGTTTTGAAGTAGAAGTATCAAATTCATTTTGTCTGTAGGCTCAGCTATCATTTCCAGGGTTTCTATCCTTTTTCTTCCACAGATCAGTGTAAAGTTTTGTTGGTGTTCAGTTTATTAGTGTCTTGTTTTCGTATTCCAGATGAAGACAACTCAATCACTTTGCTGAATTCTTTTTTTTTCTATTCAACTTTCTAAAATGGTCAATAATGAACTCTTGTTCATTTTACCATCAAAGAGTCATAACTGTACTTTACAACTGATGTCACCATATAGAGATAAGAGAGGAATTTGCATCCCCAAATGTTTGTTTCAAGCTAATTTAAAACCTAGCAAGACGATGCCATATTGCCTCTAAACTGGTAACATATCTTAATTTTAGCTAAGGGGCAAATTCAAAAAATTGTAAGCAATTGAAAACAGCCCCTTGCAACAAATGCACTTGGACAACTTTATTTCTAATATTTTCTAAAAATATGTATAGTATGCAGTGACAAGATTAAAGTTGTCTTTCTAAGAAAAAAATCTTTAGATCTTTGCATGATAATATAGAGCAAGGCAGTATTTACTAGAACTACAAATCTAAAACAATGTTTACATTTTATTACTCTCTGTTGATACTACTGGTCTCCAACATTGTTTTTGTAACAGTTGTGGTTATGAATTAGGGTTTTTTTCTGAGAAAATTTAGTATGAAATGCTACATGGATTTACCAGTAAATTCAGTGTAATTTTATAGGGTTCTGCAGGAAGACATGGAAAGTGTGGGCCATTAGGACCAAAGGTACCCTATGTAACAAGGAACACTTGAAATCTAACCTATTTTGCTTTGGCATATATTTTTTATTTCTATATTCCCAGCATTTGCCTTAACAAAACAGCTTTTGTTTAACATTCATATACTGACTAAGTATGGGACAAATTTTGTTCCCATTTACACTGGGTATCCACCCAGAATGTTATTAATAGAATTATTTCACATCCACACCAGAACAGTGAGTAAATACCAGCTGGGCCGATACATTCCAAGGCACTTGGTGTAACACAGCATTTTTGTTTAATTTTTTTAGGACATTTGGCAGTTTCTCTTTGTTGCTTATTTATACATCATTCTGGTTTCCAAGAGGTTACATGTATGCTGTTGAAAGAGAAACCTGCAGGAAGAGACCTTCTGGCATGATCCCAGAAAGTGATAGGAAAACGTTCTGGAAGGTGCTAGGGGGAAGAAGGGAGATGTCATGACTACTTTGCCTTGGTTTTGATTTGAGCTCAGTAGTGACTGAATTTTTCCACTTCGATGCTGCTATTGGTTAAGTAACCCCTGAGGAAAAAATGGAGGGATGAAAAACCAGAGAAAAAAAGGACAGATTCACAGAATGGGACTTTAGAGAGGAAGAGGCTTTTTCTATTCCTATCTTAAGCTCAAGTACCAATCAGGTTAATAACACAGCATGACAACAACTTTTCAGCACCTTAAATGTGGAGTTTAAGAAATTCGAAGTCTTCATTGCCTGGAAACAGCAACATTGAGGGAGCAGGAAATGGAAAACAATAGGTGGGGGCCCTCATCCTCTCTTCCTAAAATTTACACCTGAACACACACAGCACAGGTCACTGACTACCCAGAAAGCACATTGCCAGCAATAACTGCATGCATCTGTTTCACAGATCAACAGCAATCAAACACCTGGCCAGTCCCCTATGTCTGGAGTCTACAGAGCTCAGCTTATAGGGCTGAAAAAAGTCCCTCCATTGGGTACTACTTCTGTTAATGCTGGAGGACAACTAATGAGTTCATCACTTATGAGTGAAAAAATCAAGTATTTGCACAGCACGTGCTAGTGAATGATACTGCAAAGGAGTGGCTAGAATAGATGTGCTCTCATATGATGCTGCTCTATGGACATGAGTAGGTGACGAGTGTCCATGCTGCAAATACATTTTTTGTTAAAAACTTATTCTCTGACCTTAACTAGAAATTTTGTTTCTAAAATATTGTGGAAATACTCTTTCACAAACACTTTAGAAATGGAGATAGCATGATTCCTAGGATTTAGGAACTGGACTGGGACTGAAAAGATAGTCATAAACCTTGGCCAAGAGACTTCACCACCACCTACACTACGATTTTAGTTGTTTAATCATGAGTCATTCATCCCAAGATCATGGAGACACAGAAAGGAACATACTATTGCCTGACATCTTACAAAATCAGGTACACTACAGCAAAATTAATATAAAGTGGTTATAATACACTATCATTCTCATGGGGATGAATTTTACACCCACTTTTCATGGTTATAAATGACTTCACTAGGCAACAGTGGTAAAATACAACAACACCCACTTCCAAAAACCAAGAGCTAACGCATCATGAGGAGTTTAAGGTATAGTTATGTTTCATACATCTTTCATCCTTCAAATACCCCAGACTAGTAGAGCTGTCAGAGAAGGCCTACTGTGATCAAAGCTTTCTCTCTTTCCTAGCAAGTAAGTATAGATCCAAATTCTGCTTTCACTTTTATTATTATGAAAAACTGTTTTCATTAAAAAACAGTCTACAGTCTTCATGCATTCATGAATATAAGCACTCCTAAAAGACAGTAATCATAAACGTAATATTTGAGGCAATGGCTGTAGCTCCTTGCTGATTTATTCCTGTTTATATTCTCTATCTCAAATGAAATAAACTAAATTGCATATTCTCTGTCTGTAATGGAATCAAGGAATCGTGTCTACTCAGAGCTAGAGTACTGCAGAGTCAGTCCCGAAGGTGGAACAGTGCAGTACTCATTACACTGCTCATGGTATGACGCAGTGACTGGGTAGATGGGAAGAGCAGTAGTGTGGGGAAGGCTGAGTTAACTGTGTTGAAGGAAGATGGTGGGTCATTTGTGGAGGCACAAGGTCATTGTGGCATTGGTAGATCTGGGGAATGTTACCATGTGCTGATTTCAGACACCAAAATGAATGTTCAGGCATGTGGCTTGGTAGATGCTCAACAAAAATAAAGTGTGCTGACCAGAAACTCTAAGATGAGTGGCAACTGGGAGGTTAAACCCCCAGAACCAATTCACAAATGTATGCTGAGCATCACTTTACCAAAATATGCCTTATTTTTGCTAATTGTTTTACTCCATTCAGTCCCTTTGTTTGTAAGGAAAGTAACACACATGTTTAAAATCCTTGTAATTACTGTTCACTTTGATATTTGAGCCCTATTGTGTCTCCGTTTCAGGGAGAAAGAGGCAACATTGGTCCACCAGGTTCAAAGGTGGGAAATTCATTTAACTTGATCTAAAACCTCAGTTGTTTCTTCCTCTTAGTTTCCTTTCTTCTCTTAATGCACTCAGGGGATAATGAACATTTCTTGCTCTGTCAGCATATTAAAGCCCAGGGAGGTTTCTCTGGAAAAACAGAACCCTTTCTCAGTTGAACTGTGATTATCAGGAGCCAGTGTAACCTGTTGCTTAAGACTTCTGTTTAAAATATGGTTAAAATTACATTTAAAATCATCAGGTGCATGATGCCATGGTGTTTTGTGAGGCAGCTTACATTTTCACCAGAACAAAAATGAAAATCAGCAAAGCTTATATAAAAAACTAAGTTCCACATGCCCCCCTGCTCATTAATATCATGGTGTGTAGCTAGCGCCCCACACCAGAGCACTCCCCCCATGACACATGTCTGCGGTACAGTAGTAGATTCATGCCATGGTGTGCAGAGGCCTCAGGGGCCATGCACAACCCTAACCCGGTGTTCAACAGAAAGGCCACTGTTGTTGCCTATTTCTGTGCTAGAACCTGCGCGTCACCCTGCAGCCAGGCTCCTCCTAAACCCACACCTGACCACTCAGGAGGTACAAGATTATAGAAATGGCAGTTGGAAGGACCTCCAGAGGTCATCTAGTCCAATATCACACTCGAAGTGGTATTATCACCAACACTAGATCACATCAGCAATGGATTTGTCTCACTGAGTCTTAAATACCTCCAGGGAGGTTAGAAAAACTCTGTGGGTATTTTGTTCTGGTGCTTCACTATCCTCTTTGGAAAGATAGTTTCCCTAATGTGCAGCCTGTACCTCCGAAGCTGTAATTTGTCCTAGCTGTCTAACTCACCCCATGCACCAGTGTGCAACCTAGACCTGCTGCTCTGGATCAGTGCAGCTTCTAGACATGAGACCCCACTGGCAGGGAAACCTGCCAGTTTACACTGCTTTACACGGTGATAGTACTGAAACGAATGGAGCTGGAGTCCATTCCTTCCTCTCCAATCTTCCCTACTATTACCCCTGTCTATTCTGGTTTGGACTCCTCTTGGAGCCCACCCCAAAGCTCCTGTTTGTACCTGTGCTGCTTTTTGCCAGTCCCTTGCGTGCCTTTTGCAGCCGTAAGCCAGCAGAGGGCGGTGCTGGGACTCATAGACAATTAAAATAAAATAAAATAAAATAAAAT